>NC_088652.1:8203424-8275924 GCF_964019385.1 Sycon ciliatum | reverse complement strand
TAAAATTAAGATTAACATTACACGTGTAATGTATTTTTTTTTTTTTTTTGGGGAGTCATAAGGCCAATTGGCCTCTGCGCCCCATATTATCGATGGTGGCTTCACCGCATTACACGTGTAATGTTAATCTTAACTACTGATTTTTCTGATGCCCCGCCGAGTGTCGTTACACGCAAAGTTGACTGTACTTCAGGCGGTAACTGCTAGATCCACTGACTGGAGAGCTAGCAAATTTGACCCATTGTGCTGTGCAGATATAGACCAGCATTTGTACATAAATTTCCACAGTTGCTGTTATCCGCCGTCGAATAAGATACAGACACCCATCCTTTCTCCAAAGGAAGTGTTGTCCCACTCACCGTGTTTACAAACTCCGATCCTAATCCATTGCTGGCGGACTTAATCTGAGCCTGGATGGATTTATTCACCAGAGCCGCGAGGAGTGAGGCGCCGTTATCACTCAGCATGTCACCTGGCGATGTGGCAGAAAACTGCTGCAGCTTTGTAGCAAAACTTCGGACTTCATCTGGACTCACTGCACTGTCAATCGCCTACAAGGAAATGTTGAAGAAAAGGAACATTCTGGTAGTAGTATAAGAGTAGAGGCGTATATTGACAGCATTTGCTATGTATAGAATGAAGGCCGCAGACATCACCACGCTACTTGTTCGAAATGTTGGTGTATCAACAATAAAATCCAGAATAGGTTTTTTGAACATGAAACTCACAGCTACAGAAAGATGTTTGGCTTGTGTGGCATGTTCGACCCTAGCCTGGGAAAGGAGAACTGCTTGCAGCAAAGAACCTAGACCTACTGGAGTTGCACAGTTTGTATAGATTTTTGGATCAGATTGTAGCATGCCTGAAGTGGGATTGTAACATCGCATGTAAGTTGTTTGTCAATATGTTGTATCGCACCAAACATCGTCTACGTGTTTTTCAGGGGAGTGAGAGATAAAGAGATAGAGAGAGATAGGGAGAGAGGGAGAGAGAGAGAGACTGAAAGAGAGAGAGAGAGGCAGACAGTGATAGATAGATAGAGGGAGAGATAGAGATAGAGATAGAGATAGAGAGCGAGAGAGAGAGAGAGAGAGAGAGAGAGAGAGAGAGAGAAAGGAGAAAGAGAGAGAGAGAGAGAGAGAGGAGAAAGAGAGAGAGAGAGAGAGAGAGAGAGAGAGAGAGAGGGAGGGAGAGAGGGAGGGAGGGAGAGAGGGAGAGAGGGAGGGAGGGAGAGAGGGAGGGAGGGAGAAAGAGATACAGAGAGAGGAGAGATAATATACTTTGAAGTATATAATTATATAGAGAGAGACAGAGGGAGAGAGAAGAGGGAAAGAAGAGAAAGAGGAGAGTGGGAGAGATGGTGCTCTAATACTGGCTAATTGCTGGAATTCTTACCATTTTTAGGGAAGTGAGGTTCGAGTCTCGTTGCTTGCCCACTTCCTTCTCTACGAGCGAAGATACGACAAAGATCGAAGAAGTAAAGACAGTGATGATCGCCACTTCGGAACAGAAGCCAACTGGTCATCTGTTATCATGCTAATTGGTTGGTAAACAATTTTTCCAAGACTAACATTCAACCACATCCATGAGCAGGAATAGCGAATGTGGTACGGATACGGCTGGAGGCACTATCGCGGACATGGAAATCCGGTCGCACGTCTGGTGGCCCTAGGACGCTGGCCATGCAGCCGTGGGTAAGCAGTACACGCTACGCCGCTGGTCGCTTCGGCCTCAACATGACTGCGCACACTGTATGCAACGTTCTGTACGCGCTGAGGGCGCCAGCCTCGGTCAATCGACTGGATTTCCATGTCCGTGACAATAGAGGGCATGAATCCGGCGAATAGGGGTCTTGAAAAATAAATCTAGCAGAGCTGATTCTGAATAACCTGTTACGAGAACCCTTACCAGTACAGGTTGGCAGCGAGGCTGTCCAGTCACGTGACCATCTTCCACTCTCATTGCATGTAGATACTGCCACGTAAGTATCCTTTCCCTGCCCAGTCACGTGATAACCATCGTCACATGTCAATGTGATGTTGGAGAATGGAGTGGCAGAATCTAGTGGCGATGATACGCCTGGACTGTTTAGCGGAGCTGCTGCTCTCGTCACGTGTAGTCGACCGTGGCCTACACCATTCGGCATGAATGCTTTTAAAGGGCATCCTGGAATCGGCTGCGTGGGCAGAGGATCTGTGCGCCAATGAGAATGAAAGGGCAGCATCATCAACAGACAGTGTGGTACGGTGAATGCTTCAGGGCTTCCTGGGGAGACAATTGGTCTACACGTCATGCCATTGTTTCACCTGTGCCTGAAGTAATAGAGAAAATGAGCATGTTCGGAAATCTTTGAAGTTGAGCCGTTGGGCATCCCATTTTGTCAGTGATTTGATCAAAAGAACTGGTTTCCTGCCGCGCGTATCACCAAGGTAGCGACATCGAAGAGTAACGGTGGGGAAAGGCCTAATGGGAAATTCCTCTCGTTTCTGTGTTTTGTGTACTTGTCCAACAATTTTCCATCATCAATAGCAGATCGCATCACCCGTATCATGTTCGAATAACGATTGTTCGGAACGCTGTTTCTGTGTGTGCACCACCGACCAAAAACCAAGTACATGTACTAATAGATCGTAGACGGAATATTAATTTTTGACAACGACATGCTATGGTTAAGATGGTGTTGTTCCTTTCTTGCATCCTTTCTCTGCGCGCTGCTATGTACATGTACGTGTGGGATGCTTTTTGGAGGAGATCCATAGTATGTGTGTGCGTTTGTGTGTGCGGGGGGGGGGGGGGTACACATCCTTACCTCCAATGCAGCTCATATTCTGGGATGACCATGTGCCGTTCCCCCCGCACTCTACCGACAAGCCAGTTCTTGGGTTGTAGTCCTCAGGGAAAGGCTCACTCTTGCAGTGAAAACTGACGATTTCCAGATACCTACCCCCTGTGATATGCAGCGTTGAGCCTTTGAAGGAGTGATCGGTGTTGCTGCGTATAGTGATGTTACCCGATTGAACGTTGTATATGGGAGGTAGAGCGGGACATCTTATTGCTGCAGGAACAGAAGGCCAGAAAATGACATGTGGAATCATATGGATTCTTTATCACTCATCCTGACCAGTGTCACAGGGAATGCAACCATCTGGGGGATGATGCATTGCGTAATTATGACGCACGTTTTAGTGAGGTAATGATGATGCACGGGCAACCAGCATAATAGCTCTATACTTGATGATGTAAAATCATGTCACATCGGTTCTTGGTTGCACTTTTGGAGCTGGGATTTGACGAGCAGGGGCATAATGGGTTGATGTGAGACCACCAGTGGGACGAGGAAGACATTATGCTATATCACTTCATGTCTTGTATGTTGTTCCACAAAAACTAAAGAAACAAAATATATTACCAATTAGTGAATAGGATAGCAATGAAACATATCAATGGACCGTATGCGGGTTAAAACAAAATGGCGTCACGATTTATTGAAAGTGGTATAGTTGGTGGTACAAGTGTTCAAACCCATTTGAACTTCATACTGTTCGTCTTCTTTTTGACATGCTCTCTTTCCATCGTCCTTAGCTTTTGTTTGTTGAGAGCTGTTTTGGCTTTCTCCTATACCTCTGGGGGATGCCAAGTGATGGTTTTGAGAGGCTGGTGATGGCTGTGAGCGAGAGTTTGCCGATCGGCGTCGTCCTCGCTATAGTGATGAAAATACTAGTTACTGCGCACCTGGCAGATATCAAAACACGTCGGAGCGTCCAGGAGCAAAGGTCTAAACAGTGAACATAATAATTATCTCCAGTGACATACTGTAGCGGCTAGCCTCCAATAGGTAGCTGGCACTAGTCGCTACTGCTTGTTTGACAGGTGCCGCCAGAACCCCTGTTGTGTCATGCTATAGACAGGGGCGTGCTCGGCCCCCCAACTAGGGGGGTGCACAGGAGCCGAGGGGAGCCCCCCCCCGGCCATTTTCTGCAATTTGTTTGCAACCTTTCTTGAATTTGGGGGGTGCACGTGCCCCCGTGCCCATCGCCGAGCACGCGCCTGATAGATGCACATGCCCTATTCTGAGGCATACTGAGGTACTTTGATTTTGTTGACTGCTTGTAGACAGCATCCAATAGTAGTACTCGTAGACCTTGGCTCTTTGTAGGTCAACCACCATCGCATGGATCGATCGGTGACTATGCACTTGGAGGTTGGAATAGCCCGCGCTGAGTAGATCTTGCCATGGCCCGGGGAGTGAACTCGCTTACTCGACTATCCCGGTTTTAGTTAACCAGCATGAGTGGTGCAATTTGTCCATACCATGTTGCGAGCTCACAGTTGTTTGGGCAGGTTTTGAGCTGCACCACGAAACAAAGCGAAATAACGGCGTGACTGTAGAGCAAGGAAGCGGCGAGACGGCACTTCCAGGACGAGACAGGCAGTAGAGATGTGTTCACAGCACGAGCAACCTCTCAAACCCTGCCGGTACTCCACAGTTACAAGAAAATGTCGGACTGGACGACGCGCCAATGCAAACCTGCTACATCCAACCAGGCAGATAGCTGCCAAACCAGCCCAATGTCGACCCACTGCATACTGGCATGTCAATGTCAAACAGATCCTGCAGGAGAAGACTGGGATGATATTGGCGTCCAGTGTACGGACACCAGTCACATTTCCTGCGTCTTTTGCAGCATACAGGATAGACTCATCACTGTAAAGTCCACTACTTCGTTATTTTTATTTGTAGAATACATGACAGGCGTATTCAGTGTGCCCCACAGGACTGCGAGATGCTGCAGAAGACCAGGTTCGACCTTTCTGAACCGCCATTCACCGACGGTGGGCTACACGATGCTGGAGGAACTAGATTCCAGTGAAAACCCAAGATTCCTTTGCTCCTGGACGCTCCGACGTGTTGTGATATCTGCCAGGTGCGCAGTAACTAGTATTTTCATCGCTATAGCGAGGACGACGCCGATCGGCAAACTCTCGCTCACAGCCATCACCAGCCTCTCAAAACAATCACTTGGCATCCCCCAGAGGTATAGGAGAAAGCCAAAACAGCTCTCAACAAACAAAAGCTAGGACGATGGAAAGAGAGCATGTCAAAAAGAAGACGAACAGTATGAAGTTCAAATGGATTTGAACACTCGTACAGCCAACTATACCACTTTCAATAAATCGTGACGCCATTTTGTTTTAACATGAATATCGCGGATTGTGCACTCATAACCATGTATAAACAATTAAAATGAAACAATTCCAGAACGTTTTCGTGTTTTCGTGTGACATTCATCTACTGCTACCATTCTCAGATACACTGCAAAGGTTAACACTACACGCGTTATGCATAACCGCTAGCTGTGCTGCTTTCTCACGCTTCTTTTCATATTACTCTAGCTATATAACTGGTTGTTTTAGTGATTCTTACTATGTGACGATGTTCCACTGATGATGGTCACACGAAAAGTTCTGGAATTGTTTCATTTTAATTGTTTATACATGGTTATGAGTGCACAATTGATATTTTTCATTGCTATTTTACGACTGTTGTCTCCTCGTCGGTTATTTTTAAATGAATAGGAATCCACCAATTAAACCTGAGGATAAAGCGTCAGAAATGTAGGATACCTAGGCATCACCTTACCAGGAGTACAAATAATTTCCCAAACCTGACATTTACTTTAGATCGAAACCTCCTAGAAATGTACCTAACAGCATTCATACACAGCCATTGTCAGTTTGATTTGAGGTGCAAAGTATCCAACAGTGCTAATACTCCAGGTGAGCGCTTGGCCTATGGCTTAACTGCATAGTCCTGAAATTTCTGACCAATTTGAAGGGAAGGTACGTAGAGGCTGAGCAACGGGCTGAAAAACAATATTTAATGCGAGGCATCTAAACTAGAGAGAACCTTACCAGTACAGTTTGGCAGAGAGGCTGTCCAGTCAGGTGACCAACTTCCACTCTCATTGCATGTAGATACTGCTACGTACGTATCCTTTCCCTGCCCAGTCACGTGATACCCAACATCGCATGTAAACGTGATGTTGGAGAATGGCTTGGCAGAACCTGGCCGTGATGATACGTCTGGGCTGCTCAGCGGAGCTGCTTGGTCCGTCAAGTGTAATCGACTCCGACGGTGTGACGACGGAGTGAAAGCCAGCATGAATGCTTGAACAGGACAGCTAGGAGGTGACGGAGTAGTAGGTGGTTCTTACGTGCAAACATCCGAATGAAAGCCAAACACAGTGTTATTGCATGACCCGACACAAGCTCCAATGGCACACACAATAACTAGTAGTGTATGCGCCTAGGGACACTGATCGCGGGACCCTTGTGATCAACTAACAATATTTTAATATAGTGTAGCGTTGCCATGGAAAAGGAGTACTGTATTACCATTCTTTGAACAGGTTTCAGTGGAGGTAAAAAATAAATTAACGCAGTGAAAGGAGTGAGTAGACCATTGCTCCGCTGTATCTGTTCAAGTCGCACATTGCACCTCTTCGCAGTGTCATTGTGTGAATTTAGACTAGTGTGCTGTGTGTGTGTGTTTCGCTTGGTCACTTTCTGTTCCTTGCACTATTTTGCGGCCTCCCACCTTGCTACTGCCTTTATCACACCTGTAGTAACTTTCTTTTCTGCAACCATGAGCTACTTCTGTTATTCTCTACCATCTACCAGAAGTAGGCACTGATCAATTCTGGATTTAAATGGTTCTGTCAAAACGAATCGGTGTCCGTTGGCTGTGGATTGGTTGTGTGTTTATCATTAACTGATATATATTGTCTCCGACTAGAATGTAAATAATTATAGATGGAAGTTGGTGTGCGTTGTCAACTCATTTCTCCTGAACTGTAGTGAAGGTGTAGTGAATGTTCAGAGAGGTGCATTCACACGTTTGGTCTTCAGTACCAATGGCCTCTGGGAATGTCTGCGAGCCTGAAAGAATTTACATGTAGCTGCATGATTGTCATGCATCATTCTGTCGGGCTTGCAATATTCATTGGTCATGAATCATTAAAGATGCAATACCTCTTTAGTTCTGGTCAGGTGGATTGTCACCTGTTTCCGCGGTTGCCAGGCCTCATATTCGCGTAGGCGATCCAGGGCTTTATCATTCCTGGATGAGTGCCGTCTACATTCTTTGTAGACACGCCTCCCGGTTAATATCGACCTACTTTAAAAGTAGGGATTATCTGGAATTTTAGCCGGTTTTTCAGTTGTGTTCTGGAAAAATAATGACCTGCTTTGATAGTAGTGACTACGATTCACCAACAATAGCCTATGAGCATTCGTCGACTTTGGATTATTCTATTCCTCTTTTCGAATAACGTTATCATTGATTTTCAATAAAGTTTTTTGAGTCAAATTTCTCCTGAACTATTCTGCAAAGTATCTCACCGCCGTTGCAGCTGGGACTGTGCGAACTCCACGTGCCATTCTCCAGGCAGTCGACTCTCAAGCCATCTCTAGGTACATAGCCTGCAGGGAACGGTTTGTCCTGGCAACGAAACTCGACAATGTCTCCATATCCGGCGGCTGTGATGTGCAGCGTTGAACCGTTGAAATGATACTCGGTGCGAGCGCCTACGCTGATTGCACCCGATATCACATTGCTTATTGGTGGTAGCGACGGACACGTGTTGGCTGGTAGAACAGAAAGACAGACATGAACAGATGGACCAATATGGCGTTAAGTTCCGCCGTTATCCTCCATGCTTGCCGTGAAGCGCAACTGACATTGCTGATAGGTACGATAGTTCTCCTTGATCTCAATCGATGCTCTGAATACATTCAGAATTGTTAGTGCAAGCTATGTTGATAAATCCCTGCAAAAAGAGCTCAATGCCGCGAGGGCATTGCCAAAAACGCGTTAGCAATAGAACTAGGCTGAAGTAAGTTGTAACTCGGAGTTTCATGGCTATCCGCCAATCCTAGAAGTATTTTAGTATAGTTCTATTGCTAACTTGTATCTTCGTTAGTAGGGCCTACTGCAGTGTCCGAGTGTTAGCTGCTGTCGTGCGATTCCTATAGATCAGGGAGTACACTTTACCTTTACTATTTTAAATTTTATTTTAATTTGTTTACCTAGCTACAACGGCTTTTTTGAATGGCACTTTATCAAGCTACATGTACTTTGTGAATTGGAATTGCAAGCTGCGAGGTAGGAGATCGAGGTTATAATATAATTATTAGCATCGAACCTCAGGCTGCGTTTATACGACAACGATTGACAACAATATGTAGCAGGTACTGTAAATTCTGTAATACATGTAGTTTTCCTCACTGTTTATTTCTATTGCATGATTTGCATCAGGAGATCCCCTCGACAGGCCATAGCCTCTGGGAGATCCTTTAAATAAAAGATTATCACTAAAACAACGATGTGAGTTTACACGGCAACGTTGTACGACGGAAGAGGAACGATATCTCTGTGTTTACTACTATCGTTTACACGACCACGCTCGAAAATGATACCTAAACGGAACGAACTGGAACCGCAATCCAAAGTGTTTTGAAAGTTTTCAAAACGTTTTCGGTCTGGCGTAAACTGTGAAAACAGTGAAAACGATTTGAAACGGAGCGCGCCCATGGAAACTATTCCGCGCTGGACTATATTTCGCGGAAAATATCCAACCCTTGCGCCGGCCATCTCCAACTAACGTGTTACTTCCCGCCCTTGCGCCAAGCCAGCATGTGCTTAAACTCCAGCCTGATCGCCCTTTTTCCGTTTTCGTGTAAACGTTTCAAAACGATTTGCCGTTCTCGTGTAACCGTTTGAAAACGACTCCAGGCCAGCGCGTTTTCGTGCCCGTTTCCTTTCGTTTCTTTTCGTTTCCGTGTGAACGCAGCCTACGTCTCAACACATGCAGCGAATGTTGCACAATAAGCGGATACACTCATAAAAAGAAGGAACAAAAAGTCGTTTTCGCTGTGCAATATGTGTATATAGGTGGAACATACATGTACATATATGGTGTAGCATTTCTGAATTGATTGGTTTTTTTTACTTTTATAGAGTGGCTGATTTCGTGGAGGTCAGGAGATGGTCGATTTAGTGAGGTAATCGAACACCCCATCATCCAACCCTACGCCCGCCCAGCCTATTCTGCAATCTACCCTGCACGCCACCCCAGCCCGAACCTCCCCGCCCTACCTCCACCCATCCCTCACCGAAAACAACGAATACCGTACTCGCGCGATTAGTGCCCAACAATTTTTTCAATGTCCATCACAGATGGGGCATTATTTCTTTTTAAGTCGCCACCCTTACCATAACAGAAGGCAAAGAAAAACGGAGCCTACAATTTACTGTGAACTATCACGACTCAACAGAAAGTGCAACAAGAACTATCTTGATCGTGAAACCACCAGTTCAATGATATAGGCAAGAACATTACCAAAAGAACTCACTTGCACATGCGCTTGGTTACAAGCCCGGGGGCTATTCAAGAGAGGGCATTTTTTCACAGGATCTCAGAGACTGAGGCACTATTCGAGATAGGGCTCTAATCGCGCGAGTACAGTACTCTTTCCTGCCCCACATTAACTGTATGCTTATGTACAATAGTAATGCAATAATTATTGATAATACATACATGTATGAGGCATGCTTTGCCAGCTAGTTGTAGTGAACAACATTTCTTCTGGACATGGGATTAACATCTTTCCTTTTTCTCGGCTGTCTCTCTTTCTGGTGAACCCCAGTTATGGTGTTTTCTGTCGGACCCATGCATTGTGCTGTTGAGGTGTCGAACTAAAAATAGGTAAGTCATAATATTTCTCAATCTGCCGACAGCATGCTGTTTCGTTCTTTGTGAACTCCTCAGCGCAGCACAGAGAAAATGAGGCCGAACCTGATAGCAATGAAAATAACATTTTCAAAGCCAGATTTAAATCAGGCCCGAACGTACCTTGCCAGAGTGCTCAAACTGACAAGTCAGTGAGCTCTGCGTAATGCAAACAGCAAAGGCACTACCCCACATGAGAGTGCTCAACTACTGCAAGAGCAGGAGCGAAACTACTCAATCTGCTCATAATATTATGAGATGCAATCGTGTTTCATGGAGCAGTCCTGTACTAATGTACCAGTACTGCCTTTAGTTCACACCCATACATCTCCTTACTTACCTGAACATGTTGGCAAAGAACCAGCAGAGTCTCCTAACCAAGTACCATCTTCCATGCACCGCATCACAGCCATTCTGGCGGCTCCTCCTCTTCCAGTCACGTGATACCCGTGTTCACATGATACAGTTAATGTGAACGGGTACCAGGCGCGTGCCTGGCCATCTTGTGGAGAGGGGTTATATTCCTTCCTCAGGATTTTGCGTCCATTCGTAACCCGTCCAAGGTACGGAGTAAGCGTACAGTATATTCTCTGTCCTGCACAATCAAAAATTAAACAGATCACAAATCCAAGCATTACTCAGAGTTCAGCAGTGTCATTACCTTGAATTGAATCTTTGAATCTTTTAAAAGCACTCTAGTACTATACTACTGATACACCATATTTTTAAAAACCCTCGTTTGCCACACATTATCATGAGTATGACGTAGTATGCAGCTTCCATTTCTTCAATCAAGGTTTTCCACCCGCTTACCAAGGGTACCCTGCAAAATTAATAGACTTGTCTGTTGGGATTGCCCTTCTTGCTTACATGATCATAACTACATCAACAGCACAATAAATCAGTAAGTGTGATGAACTTCCTATACCTACACTGACACAAAGGCACACAATGAAACCCGTGGGCAAATGCCATTGTGACTCAGAGTTTCATGACTCAACCCATCATCAGACAGTTTTTACGCCGCTCTGCCTGAATCAGGTGTTGAGCACTTTCGCAGAACCTAAGAATACTGCCTCTGTGTATACCTATATTGAGTATTTAACAATTGGTACACGGTCATGATTATGCTGTTTCGTGGAAAATAAATGAATGAAGTAGTTCTTTCCTACCAAATAGTAGAAACAAACACATTTTGAGAATTGTGGCCGCCAACATCTTTTCCACAACTCAGAGTTGTATTGAGAACAGAATGATAC
The DNA here is from genome assembly GCF_964019385.1 of Sycon ciliatum. Lineage (NCBI taxonomy): Eukaryota > Metazoa > Porifera > Calcarea > Leucosolenida > Sycettidae > Sycon > Sycon ciliatum. The sequence continues at coordinate 8,264,874 of NC_088652.1, read as the reverse complement.
GCATTCAACAGGTCCTGTACGTAGTAAAGAAAAGTACAAGTACTGTTCCACTACAGATACTAATAGTCTTCTAATGTGGGATTTTTGCTAGTGTCGGCAGCTTTACATTAATTTTGTTTTCCTCGTTGTGTCGTGTGTCGGCTTGCAGTGCGAGATACACTATTAGGCCTGGGTGAATCTTCCAGTAGCAAGTAGCTTCAGGCTTCTGGACTGGAGAAAGGACATCAGGGCATCAGAAAAGTGTCCTTATTCGCGAACTGTGCTTATACTCGAAGTCTCAATATATGTATACAGATACATGTAGATGGGATTTTGCTCTGGGCAAGGGAATTCTGTCGTTATTCACGAGTTTTCGTTATATCCGCAGTCGTTATTCGCGACTTTTCGTTATATCCGCAGTCCTTATTCGCGAGTTTTCGTTATATCCGCAGTCGCTATTCGCGAGTTTTCGTTATATCCGCAGTCGTTATTCGCGAGTTTTCGTTATATCCGCAGTCGTTATTCGCGAGTTTTCGTTATATCCGCAGTCGTTATTCGCGAGTTTTCGTTATATCCGCAGTCGTTATTCGCGAGTTTTCGTTATATCCGCAGTCGTTAGTCGCGAGTTTTCATTATATCCGCAGTCGTTATTCGCGAAGTTGACTGTAGTAAATGTTTTCATATTGACGTAATCCTTAGCTGTGCTGCGGGATGATGGCCGATTACATGTTGCAGAGCAATTCCATTATACCTTACAGAATGCGGGTACACTCAGGCTGCACACCTGACTCCTCAATGACAGCCTAAAGCCATGCTACAGTACATCCGAAGAATCTTTTCATTTCGTTCTGTTCAGCATTCGCTGACAGCCACAAGCGAATACTATAGCAGTAGTCGTGTCTTTAATTCGCACAGCTGACCTGGACACGAAAGTGCATCATTATTATTCTTGCCAAGTGTCAACGACCGATTATGGAGCGAATCCCGACAGTGCCCAGGGGCAGGTTTACACTAGTTCATCCACGGCAAGTTCCCAGTGCCCCACCCCTAGTATATGTCAATACAACAGTGATCATACTGGTCGAGGATTAAGAAAAAATAACAAATGCAACCTGCCAATCTAGCCAGGCAGCAAGATGAAATCAAGAGGCCTACCTGACGCAAGTTGCACAGCAATGTACGCCATAACAAGAACGAAAATGACACGGCAGTAGATAGCCATACTGGGTGGCCTCTTCCTTGACCTGGTTAGTAGACAATCTGACAGTGGACACAACGTGGAATTTGCCTTCTCAAAATGGTTCGCTATAACACCAGCGCGTCCCTGACCTCACAAGGAATTGTGGATGAACGCGTTACGGATTTTCTGCTTTTTGACGGTTGATATTTTAGTAAGAGAGCGAGTCCTAGACCACACTCCACTACACTGTAGTCACGCGACAATGTCATTGCCACTCGTTTGGAAGAACCGGATGTGTGTTTGCTTGACGTCGACAAGTGTTTCCCCCTGTTTTTCGTGTAAACTGGTCGGTCTTGTTTTAGGCCAGTGCAGCACGTTGTATTGCCAGCATACATGTATGCCTAATGTTAGGATGTTTGGAGAATCACACTAGGAGTACGTAAAAGGCATGGGTAATCCAAGCCCAAGGAAACGGATGCCTATCGGGAAATCTACAAACTTTCCAAATGATGAGAGGTCTGCTGCTGTCTGTTTTTTTTATTTTCCGAGGGAAATACCCCCACACACAGAAGCACATCCTCACATGTCATGCCCATCTTAGAAATGTTGGAGCTGGCACCTTCTCCACCGACTCGACTCCACAGTTGATGGTCTCACAACTATCATCCGGAGAACACGGGAAATCCATCGAACCTTCCACTCGGAAATCCTGCAAGAAAGTACCTCTCCCTGATCAACACACAGTGACTCCGAGATGATTCGTCGCTCATCAGTTGCCGGTAAGTTTGTTATTTTATTTTATAATATATTTTTTATTTACATGAATATGTACTTGTACATGTACATGACTGCTTTCTTTTTTTACTGATGATGGCAATTTTGCCAGATGAAAAACCAACAAAACAAACTGATACCGGTTAGCTTAAATATACCCAAGAAGATTGTGCCTGAAGAGCACCACTTTTAAACTGCTGTCCAGGCCCGAAAACGAACATAGTCAATTCGACGAGAAGCGGTGTGGTCAACCAATACTTTATCTCGGACTTAGTGAGAAATACAGGTCGGAATGTCCATGTCACTAACAAGCAAGAAACTTGAACCGCGTACTTGTAAGTAAATATTGCCGCCATAAGTCAAAAAGACCACTTCCAGAAAATGGCTTCGGATCTGGTGGTGGAGTAACCAGCGGAGACATTTGCTTGCGTGCCCACGGGAGGGGACTCTTCAGGGACGGTCGTTGTGGTGCACGCTGCTTTCAGGACTCGTATTCTTCATTATCTTCAGTTTCCTCTTATATTCATCCCTGTTGGCTGCTTGCAAGAAACATTGTCCGTTATCAGTATATCTAGCAGTAGAGAATGTTAGCAATTTGTGATTGGACAACTCATGTTTCTCGCCTGCTTTTTGTCTTGCAATGTTGCGCACTGTGTGTGGTTTGGGATCTTGTGCTGTCTGTACATGTCGCTTCTTTCCTTTACCAGTTTCACACCCTGCTCAGTATAATGCGCCTATTTTCTACTGAATAAATCATTGACCATACCGTGTCAACCAAATTATGCTATTCAGTATCCCCTTCTCTGGCGAGCGTTTTTGCAGACGAAACAGCTGCTGGAAGGAACTTAAGTATCGGTTCTCGTACCCATTCGCTATTGGAATGTTTGCTGCGTGTAGTGGCTTCTGAAGGCATGGTGGTGACAGTTGATGATAACACAATTTGCCCTGCTCTTCGCGCTTCAAGGATGTCGATCGGTGTACGCTCCAGTTTACCAGTTTACCAGCAAACACGACTTCAGGCCCCAACGTAAAAGTATCCCCCTACGTCACACCCAGGGTGTGATGAAAGCAATTGAGTTAAACCCCTTTCCGGGTTTATGACGAGTATACTCGTTATGCAGACCATAATGACGAGTATACTCGCGCTATACATGTACCTTTTGTACAGGCCACGTACCGTACGCACTGATAGATCACTGTACAAACAGCGATAACTCTAGAACGGATTATCGCATCGCAAAGATCTGTAGGTCATTGGAACGGTCTTGGAAAGGACTTTCCAGAGGTGTTTTCGGTGTGGCCATAGCTCAACAAAAGATTGAGCGGGGATAAATTGAACGCGCGACTTCGATGTGATCTTTTTTCTTACTTTCTGTCTGGCGATATTTTTGCGACTTTCAAATCATTCAAATCACTATTATCTCCACATCACCATGTTTTTATTTTTGTTCATGTTTTTTCACTCCATTGTTGTGACTTCCTCTTGGGAACGGATACGAGAATAATAATAATAATAATAATAGCTCTGGTTGCTGACCGCCCTTGGGCTTGCAACTCGCTTCAATATTCTTTCAATTTTAGCCCCTTTCTCTCGCTCTCTCTCTCTCTCACTCTCTCTCTCTCTCTTCATTGTGTAATCCGTATTGTCTTTCCTAGTTCCCAAGTCTGTGTCCTAAGCGTATGCCACCTCGTCGAAAATGGAGCAGTATTGATAACCGAGAAGCCCTGGAGTGCCACTTCAAAGCCATCTGGCCAGATAAGCTCGGATACAGGAAACGGCAGCTTGCTAATTGGACAGAGCGGCGACCAAACTATGCTATAACCGAGCAGTCTTGCTGGCCAGATATCCCTTATCAGCCGAAAGTATCTCTCTCTGGTCGAACAAGAAGCCATTGCTCAGCAGCTCGTGGAGCGAGGGGAGCTTCCTAGCGCGTTTCTACAACGTTACCACGCAACGAATCACCAGGGAGAACCGGAGCCCTGCGGGTCCAGCGCTGCTGGCGCTACTGGCACTACGCGCACTGATGACGCCCAGGCGGATCCTCGAGCCGCTGACACTAGTAGTAGTACTGGTGCTGGTGCTGGTGCTGGTGCTGGTGCTGGTGCTGGTGCTGTCAGTGATGTACATGTGCCTCCACCCAACTAACTTGGACGGTGAGTCAACTGTCACTGGATCAACGTGTTAACACGTTCCTGCCTTGCATGCTGATGCACTTGGCGCTGCGGACGGTGGATGTGGTGGTGTGTCGTGCACTGCGGAGAGCCCTTGCACAGACTGCAGAGCACAGACTAATCGTAGCTTATCTGCTTGCCTAGCTAATGCATGTAGTGCTGGTATCATTGACTCTAATGACAAACAGCTCGTGTGGGCGGTCAAGCATATCTGTGTATGTATCAAGGCTGCTGGGGTGGAAGACACTTGTAGGGTCCTTGGTGGGCTGGTAGCCAGTGTACAGCGTTTGGGTGTTGATGAGAGGCCAAAGCTTGCAGTCCCCAGGAAAATCCCATACCTCCGTCTTTCAGCTACTGTCGCGAAAATCAACTGTGGCATCCGTCAGCTGGTTGCTGCTAGTGAGTTTGACCTGTCCATAGAGTTCTTGAATCATGTTGCGTATGCTGCTGCTGTTCTCACCCTACTGGTTTGTGGTATCCCGCCGGTTCCGGCAGCGCGCATGAGTTCGCCGCAGCCGGAGGTTCCGGGTTGGCAACGCCGGTTACAGCGAAAGGTTGACGCCCTTCGGAAGGATGTCTCTAGACTGACAAGCTACCTGGCATCTGACAACCCGCAAATGTACGAGCGCTACCCTGTGGGAACTCGGCACGCTGCTGCTTCACTTCTAGGAACAAAGAAATTGGAACTTCTGGCCCTTGCGGGTCGAATGCGCAGATACAAAGCTGATATGAAACGAAAGCAGGAGAATCAGTTATTTCGCTACAATGAACGTCAATTCTATCGTAACCTGTGTGCCAAGAAGGATAGTGACCCCGAGACCCGTCCATGTATGGATCAATTGGAGCAGTTCTGGAGAGACATTATGGTCTCACCCTTACCCTGTGCGTCGTCAGGCCTGGATCCAGCGTGAAGGCACGTACGCAGAGGCCATCCATGCCCAGGAATCTGCTGTCATTACTGCTGACCTTATGTCTGCTGCGACCTCCAAGATGCCACACTGGCGTGCTCCTGGTTGTGACCAGATCCCGCCATTCTGGATTAAAAAATTTACTGCTCTCCATCCAGCTCTACTTCGAAATTTCCAGCTGCTTCTGGATGGTGAGCTGGATGCCCCAGCATGGTTTTCACTGGGCCAGACGGTCATGATCCCAAAGAAAGGAGACCTAACCCAGCCGCAGAATTGGCGACCAATCACCTGTCTGCCAGCCATGTACAAGCTATTCACCTCCGTGATTGGTGAGTTGATGTGGATCCATATCCAGACCAATGACATTCTGGCCCATGAACAAACTGACTGTACTCGTAACCGAGGAGGCTGCACTGACCAGCTGCTGATCAATGCTATGATTACCCAGGATGCTAGGCGTCATCACCGCACCTTGGCAATGGCTTGGTTGGATTTTAGGAAAGCGTTCGACAGCCTATCGCAGGAGTGGCTAGTCGAAGTCACACGTCTGTACAAATTCCACCCCAAGATCACTTCACTCTTGTCTGTGCTCTCATCGCAGTGGCGTGCCCGGCTGCGCTTGGGAGCTGACATGAGTGAGGCAATACCGATCCGGCGAGGCATTTTCCAAGGTGACTCGTTATCCCCTCTGCTCTTCTGTCTTGGATTGAATCCAATATCAGGTGAACTCAGCAGAAGTGGCTTTGGATATGCGTGCGGACTTCAGCGGACAACAACCGTATCCCACTTATGGTACATGGATGATGTGAAGCTGATGGCCGCAACCAGTAAGCAGTTTAACTCAATGATCAACATAGTATCGTGCGTTGGGAAATCCATTGGAATGGAGCTTTCTCCAGCAAAGTGTGCTAAGCTTGTGTGCCCACATGGTGCTGTTGATCCAGATCAGCCAGCAACTGTCACAGTAGATCAAGCCTCCAGCATTGCCTCCTTGGCGGACGGCTCCGTGTATGCCTACCTTGGCATAAGGGAGTGTTTTGGCATGGCGGAACAGTCTGTTAAGGTGGCCACCACCAAAGAGTTCAGGAGGCGATTGCGGCTGGTGACCCACACATCTCTCAACGCCTGCTACCTCTCTCGTGCTATTAACTCTTATGTCATCCCAGTGCTGTCGTATGGCTTGTGTATTGTGCCATGGACGAAGGATGCTATTGCAACCTTCGACAGGAATGTCCGAAGTGCGCTCCGCGCAGTGGGAGCACACCACCCACGATCTTCCACCATCCGCTTTCACCTGCCGAGATCTGAGGGCGGCCGAGGGATTGTATCCGTTGAGCACCTGTTGGAGAGGAAATACATCCGCCTGTCTAGGTATCTCCAGGCGCACTCTGACCTGCCGCTGATTGCTGCGCTGCATGCTCATCATGAAAATCTTCCGCCTACAAAGTCGATCATCTCCCGGGCGGCCACGGCAATGGAGCACTTCAACATCCTGGACATCGGAGGTGCAACAACTGACGTTGTTAAATCTGCTATCAGAACCTCCACCCAAGCTTCTCTGCGGCAGAAGCCCCTGCATGGTCGCTATTGGCAGAGGAGTGGCGGAGTATTGGACATGCCTCTCTCATTCAACTTCTTTTAAAAGTCTCCAACATTGCGTCCATCCACTGAGTCATCCGTATTTGCTGCTCAGGATCAGGTGGTTAATACCAGGAACTACCAAAGATCGGTTATTGGCGACACTTCCGTGGTGGACGTGTGCCGTTTGTGTGGAGGTCCGGGGGAGACTGTTGACCATATTTTGGCATGCTGCCCCGTGTTGGCACGGACGGCATACATTACTCGCCATAATCGTCTTGCCGCTATAGTCCATCGGGCACTCTGTCATCGCTACAGACTGGTATCTCCTGCTCCCCCTGGCCACTTGCCACACTACGTCGAGGATAGTGAAGGCCGTAAGTTAATGTGGGAAATGCCAATCCCTACAGATAGGATGGTTGGAGCGAATCGGCCGGATCTTGTGTGGGACGATGGCAAGTCAGTCCAACTTATTGATGTCAGTGTGCCACTGGATCATAGAGTAACACTAAAACATGCTGAAAAGAGAGCGAAGTACTTGCCCCTCGCAGCGGAAATGGGGCAGATTTGGCAGCGAGAGGCAGTGTCCGTAGTGCCCATCATAGTTGGTGCTCTTGGTGGCCTGACGAAGGAAGCGGCTACCTCAATTAAGCAGCTATGTGGAGAAGAGCGGCACCTTCATGAACTGCAGCAGGCTGCTATCCTTGGCTCGATGGCCATTCTAAGATCTGTTTTGGGTGCAGCATAGGGCTCTTCGCTGTCCCTGGTGGGCTTTTTATGCTCTGTATGTTATTGTATTCGTTTTATTTTGTAATTGAAACACTGTGGTATTTCTGTGGGTATTCGTATTTGATCTTTCTGTGGGTGCGCATTGGAGGTTGTGCCCAGTGATGAGCTTTGCCGGCCTGAATTTTTCGCCAACTTCTGATGCTCCCCTTTCTGCAATACCTGTTGCCATGATACCTCTGAGCTTTAATGCCTGTGATGGTACATGCGCCTTTCTCCCTTCCTCTCTCTCTACCTTACTTTTTTCCATATATTATTCCGTGCTGCTTACCTTTGGCTATGATAAGTCCGGTGAGTTAGTGTAATACCTCCAATTTTTATTTTTATTTTCAATTTGGAGTGGAATAAAGACTCATAATAATAAGAAAAGGGTTTGCTCCCCACACCGGAGCTCGCGCTATTCCGCCGACTTTACTTGACACTTGACTGACTCACGACTGCCATCCAGAGCACACGAGAAGTCCATCGAACCTTCGACTCGGCAAACCTGCAAGAAAGCACCACTCCCTGCTCAATACACAGTGTTTCGGGGAATTCACCCCTCATCAGTTGAGCTTGAGTAGGCTGAGGAAGATTGTGCCTGAAGAGCACCACTTATATAGTGCTCTCCAGGCACGACCATCACCAGGGATACAAACTTACAGAGACGCTCCGTTTTCAGCGCGATAAACACCTCGTGAGCACCAGATAGCAGCATGAGTCAGTGTCGCTCCTGGACGGTGAGACAGACGTCGAGGCCTACTCAAGCTCAACTGATGAGGGGTGAATTCCCCGAAACACTGTGTATTGAGCAGGGAGTGGTGCTTTCTTGCAGGTTTGCCGAGTCGAAGGTTCGATGGACTTCTCGTGTGCTCTGGATGGCAGTCGTGTGTCAGTCAAGTGTCAAGTAAAGTCGGCGGAATAGCGCGAGCTCCGGTGTGGGGAGCAAACCCTTTTCTTACAAATCATCGCCGAGGTCGCAACCACTACTTCGTATTGTTGTGCCCAGCGCGGGCTTGCGACTAGTTGGTTTGGAGGTGACAGCGTTGCGAATGACCGAGGGTCCTCGACATCTGTCTCACTGTCCAGGAGCGACACTGACTCACGCTGCTATCTGGTGCTCACGAGGTGTTTATCGCGCTGAAAACGGAGCGTCTCTGTAAGTTTGTATCCCTGGTGATGGTCGTGCCTGGAGAGCACTATATAAGTGGTGCTCTTCGGGCACAATCTTCCTCAGCCTACTCAAGCTCAACTGATGAGGGGTGAATTCCCCGAAACACTGTGTATTGAGCAGGGAGTGGTGCTTTCTTGCAGGTTTGCCGAGTCGAAGGTTCGATGGACTTCTCGTGTGCTCTGGATGGCAGTCGTGAGTCAGTCAAGTGTCAAGTAAAGTCGGCGGAATAGCGCGAGCTCCGGTGTGGGGAGCGAACCCTTTTCTTACAAATCATCGCCGAGGTCGCAACCACTACTTCGTAATAATAATAATAATAATAATAATAAATCATTCAAGGGGATTTCCCAATGATAATTATGTGAAAGGCAGCATGCCGTATGAGTACATCATTTGAATCGCTTGAATCTGACGAGCTCGATGCAGTTTGAATCGTAGTTCTACGTTGAGTATGAGCCCCAAACCGAAGGAAATTGTTGAGCGTGGTCTTGATGCCAAACTGGCGCACAGTAGGGACACTGTTGGCGAGGCTAGGGGCGTCATTGAGGTGCTGTGTGCTCTGAAAGTACGTGGAAGATGACGATCCGGAAAGGAGCTATCCAGTAAGCCATAAGTTGTGAAAATCCGTTGAGAAACAAAAGCGTTGTGACAATTTGTTTGTTGCTATGTCCACAATTGTACTGATGCACTGAATTTCAGTGCCTAGACGTAGTAATGCACTGTGTGACCCTGAAAGGACAACGACTAGAGCTCCCTATTTTGATACTGAATTAGAGGTCGTTGCGTGCACTATTTATCTAACTTTCTAATGTTCAGGGTTGGATTTACAAATATCCTGCAAAAAACATTCCGGAATGTTCTTTGGGACGATATTAACTATTACAGTACTTGTAACAGCTTTTGCGGGGTAATGGCGTTCCTACGGATGTTGAAACATCAGTCTAAATGAATTTCAAGCGAGCCGTGACAGCTTTGGATTCTAGTTGTTCTCGCATAATAGTATTCCGGCTTTCCGCATCATGTAAGATTCTTGCGAATAGAATACGATTCAATAGTCCTATGCCTGCGTGAAGTCCATATTAATTGTACACCGTTTCTGCACTGTTGTTCAATTCCTCAACACGTTCATAAAAGGCACTTTGAAGGAATTGTAGCAATACAGTAAACCCTGTGACTGACGACCACCCCCTGGGGACAGAGAAAGCGGTCTTCAGTGGCAGGTGGGCATTTTGTTAGAGGTTTGCAACGCACACCCATACATGTACATGGATGAATGTGACACCGTCCGTGACTGGCGAAGTGGGCTGTAGCACCAGGCTGGTCGCTAGTCACGATGGTCTTGAGTCACAGGCTTTACTGTACATGTACATGTACATCACGTGATGTACATGGCTACTTGAAAAACACGTGATGTACATGTACATGTACATCACGTGATTTTCAAGTAGCCATATACATGTTACTTCCAACCGCGCTGCGAACGCCAAGAAAAAGAAGTACCGTCAGGCCTCGGAGTACCTCTGTGGGTCGTTCACACCACTGGTTTGTTCCACGGATGGGGTGCTGCATCCCGAATACGCCAGCTATCAGAAGCGACTTGCTGGTCGCCTCACCCTCAAGTGGGACAAGCCATTTTCAATCATCATGGCTTGGGTGCGAATTCGCACCCAATTTGCAGTTTTCCATGCAGTCAACCTCCAGCTACGCGGGTCCAGAAGGCGCCTGACAGGCCTGTCGACGCAGGATGGTGCTGGGGTAGGCGTCGGCCATTCAGAACTGAATTTCGTCCGTTTTACGTGGAATTTTTGGAGTTTTCCAATGTATTGTAGTTGAATACGATTATACCAATAATCTACGTGGAGATAATAATTTTAATATAGCTATGAATAGGATGAAGGCCGCAGACATCACGCAACTACGTTACTTGTTCGACACAAACAAACAAGGCCGGTCCTGGAAGCTTGTTCGACATGTATTTACTGTGTATTTTATAACAAAAATATTATTGAAAACCCATAATCGATTTTCTTGTTCCTATCATCAGTGGGAAAAATACGGAACTAAGGATACAACCAAAGAAACTGAAGTTAAGTACTGTAAATAGAAATGTGTTAGAAATAACAACAAAATACAACTTAAAATCTTGTAGGACGCATCACGCAGCTTCATAAGTAAAAAATGGGTTGTGAGCAACACTGGCTCACACTCAAGTCACTGCTTTTCACCAGAAAAATATTATATTTCAACGTTTCGGTCATGAAATAACCATCATCAGGAATGAAGTGGGCACACCGGTTAGGATGGGTTAATAAATGAGGAGCGCTGCAAACTGATAACAAATCACACCTGCATGCACTATGACGAGAGAGAGAACAAAAGGACAAAACATCACCAAAAAAAACAGGTGTAGAAATAACGCAATACGCGACAACTCTAAATATGGCACAGGTACAGGCAACAAACAGAATGTACATGTGCACTAGGTGCGTGCAGACATGTATTGCAGGCGCTAGCAACAACAGTAGCAGTAACAGTTCACTAGTGCAAGGGTGCAAAACCACCACTATCCAGGAAGAGCGAGTATCAGGGCCAGAAATAATGACAAGGCTTCACCAGAGACTTCACAGGAGGTCCCACCCTGCGTTATTGTTTATGCTGGGGCTCGTGTCGCCAATTTGTATTGCTTCGCGTATTCTCCTCCTGGCCCGATCCTAGCGCCAACCTAGCGCCCCCGTTTGCGATTATCTTCATGCAGGACCTCGAAACCTCGCTGTTGCTAAACTCGCCTGGTGCTCCCGTACTCTACAAGCGTTATATTGATGACATCACCATGCTGTGGACACTGGGGGCCGCGCTTCTCAACCAGCTGATTGCATTCTTCAATACCGCCAATGCGAGCATCAAGTTCAAGTTTCAATCTTCGGAGGAAACTGGGTCGGTTGACTTTATGGACACGACTATTCATGTCTCCTCCAAGGGTGCAATATCATTCGAGCTGTTCCGCAAAGCTTGCCACAGTGGCCTCGTCTCAGACTTCAACTCGTGCGTTCCGCAACAGCAAAAACTCGCCATCGCGTCTTCGGAATTCCTCCGCGCGGCCCGCCTTTCCTCTGATCCTGCAGCCCGCCAGCGAAGTGAGCAAAAGGTTATTGAAACAGTAAAATTCAACAACTTTCCTGACAAAGTTATCGCGACTGCTCATGAACGAGCCAGACGTCCTGCTAAACAAAAGAAAGACTATCGATCCACGTTGAAGTTACCATTCAAAACGGATGCCATCCACTACAGGGTCCACCGTCTTCTAAACAAATACAATCTAAATGTACAGATAATCTACAAGAATGCAAGGCTTTCCAACAGCGTCACTAAGTCCAGCCTCACTGGACCTTGCTGCCGTAAGTGAGTGGATCCCGCTGCCCCGAGGCGACGAGGAAGGCCTAAAGCCGCCTGCGTTGCATGCCAATCGAGCGAGGTAGAATGCACAAGTCGCAACGTGGTTTATCGTCAGACCTGCAAGTGCTCGGAGAAGTATGTTGGAGAGACCGGCCGTAGTGTAGCAACGCGAACAAAAGAACACAATGATAACTCACGCAACAAGACGTCTGGAAAAGCCCTGGGCGAGCACTACCGACTTAACCATGGCGGCGAGGTACTGCCGCTTGGCGAGTCGGCATTCACAGAGGTTCGCGTCCTTGCCACTGAGTCGGATCGGGCCAGAAGGAGAATACGCGAAGCAATACAAATTCGCGACACGAGCCCCAGCATAAACAATAACGCAGGGTGGGACCTCCTGTGAAGTCTCTGGTGAAGCCTTGTCATTATTTCTGGCCCTGATACTCGCTCTTCCTGGATAGTGGTGGTTTTGCACCCCTTGCACTAGTGAACTGTTACTGCTACTGTTGTTGCTAGCGCCTGCAATACATGTCTGCACGCACCTAGTGCACATGTACATTCTGTTTGTTGCCTGTACCTGTTCCATATTTAGAGTTGTCGCGTATCGCGTTATTTCTACACCTGTTTTTTTTGGTGATGTTTTGTCCTTTTGTTCTCTCTCTCGTCATAGTGCATGCAGGTGTGATTAGGTATCAGTTTGCAGCGCTCCTCATTTATTAACCCATCCTAACCGGTGTGCCCACTTCATTCCTGATGATGGTTATTTCATGACCGAAACGTTGAAATATAATATTTTTCTGGTGAAAAGCAGTGATTTGAGTGTGAGCCAGTGTTGCTCACAACCCAATTTTTAACAAAATACAAGTGCAATAAAACCACTAGAGGAAACGCAAAAAGGTAACAATATTACGTCACCAAAGACGAGAAGGCGCTAAACGAAGTGTCAACCTACGAATACAACTTCAGTGCAACAACGTGCTCCTTCTGCTTACACAAAACAGGCTTATGAATACGTATACAGACTTTCAACTGTTGGACATAACGCGCACGACACAGTACAGAAAAATGAGAGTCATCATACACACTAAGACAGTCAGGACGAGATAACAAGTGTAGATACACAGCTGACTTCTTACGATCAACACATTCATCCGCCTCATCTCGCTCCTTCCCACCCGACTCCTCCTCGTCCATCTCATCATCCTATTCCTCGTTCTGCTCGTCATCCTCACGATCATCATCACTACCATCCTCTGCCTCGTCCTCTGTTTCCTCACCAACCGTTTCGTCATCCAATTGCTCTTCTTGCTCTTCTATCCTCTGATCACCTGTCTCATCCTCCGTGTCTGTACACTTGTCTCCCATTTGCTAGCTGCTCGTCCCGTGAGCGGAGTTGTTCCTCCAGCTCCGCTTCACTCACTGACTCATGATCCTGCTCGACCTTAAAAAAAAAAAAACAAAAAAAAACACCTTTTTTTCTAAATACCGAGTGGTAGGCAAATTGAGCGCTCTGACATGGACAGGCCAGCTGTCCATTTCCAGTGTCCAAAGACTGTGAAGCATCTGGACGTAGCAAAGGCAATTCAAGCCTGCAGTCTCTCGCTTGGAGATGTCATCCAGATCGACCTGCACGGCCGGCCCGGGTCTTGTGTTCTGACCCTGCGTGATTTCGCCACCAGGGACAAGCTCGTCGCAGCAAATCTGCAGTTGGAGGGTAAGAGCATTGACGTGCTACCGGGAGATGGCACAGTATCCGCTACCCGTGTTTACATTTATGGTTGCGAACCCGCATTGCATCTGGGCCACATAGAGTCGGCTTTGGGGGAATTTGGCGAAATTGTCGGCAATATTGATTGCGAATTTGTCACCGTTGAGAAATTCAAAATTCTCACGGGGGTACGACGGGTGCTAATGATCCTGAAGAAAGGTGTACCCTGCAAGCTAAGCATTCAGAAAAGGTCGTCTTTGTGGTCCACTTTCACGACAATAACACACACAGAAGTCTCTGCTGTGAGCACGGTGGCTCGGCAATGGCTTTATTTATTGATATTATATCCTCTTCTTGATTTTTTTTTTTTTTTAATAATTGGATGCATAGAGATAAGAAAAATAAGCACAAGATACTGCTGCTAGTCGCACAGCAAAGCACACAGAAACGACAAGATGTTGCAATGAATGTAACAACACCCGTCCAAGCTAAAGGACCTACATCCCTGCCCCAGGACGGTATCTTGAAAAAACCCACACACTCACCACACGGTCATCATCCAGCTTCAGTTCAATCACAATACAGTAGTATTCTTCCCATGCAGATTCAATTGAACTCCCCTGGCACTAGCTATACAATCTGAAGCTGTACGTAACCATACAAAGGCCCGCGACGCACACACCACCCCTACGTTTTTTAAACTAAAAAAGAAATGCAGTCGTAACTGCCACAGCCACATGGCCAATAAGAAAGCCGATAAGATTATATCGATAAACACACACCCAGAAGTCAGGGGTGGGAGGGTGGGATACAAACTGCACCAACGAAAAGCCACTGCGAAGTGACAGGAATGCGGTCAAGCACAACATTTTTGCTGACGCAAAAAGTTGCAGGGAAATCCCAAAATCAGTGCGATTTTACATGAGCCCCAAATGTTCAAGTTACCCACAAAGACACAAGCTTTCCAACTCTCTTTGGCCGTTGGAAAGCGTACCGTCTTCGTGGTCCACTTTCACGACAATAACACACACAGAAGTCTCTGCTGTGAGCACGGTGGCTCGGCAATGGCGACAGAAAAGGATAGCCTGGGTGCAACATACTCCGTGTTACCTGTCAAGCTGTGTCCTCCGGTTCGGCGGCATAGCGCTTGCCTAGATTCCAAATGTTTGGCAATATGAGCGATGGATTCGGCCAGCAAGGCAGACTGCACTATCCATGTTCCTGAACACCACTCTCGTTAACTTCCTCCTCGCGCAGCATCTATAGAAACAGCTCTCAGCCCAGGTATACGTCATAGAGTCACAGAGACGTAAAGGCCATGGTAAATGGCAAGTATGTGTCTCGCCATACAATGGCTGGCCCAGCTGCTGATGTGATTGTACCAAGAACGTCTTTATGTAGGCCCACGCCCCTACTGTATGGTCAGGGCATCGACTCGGTAGGTACCAAATGGCCCCCTGAACCCAGCCATTCTTCGTGCCCTTCAGACCACTGCGATAACCACACAACTAAGTGCAAGGTTAAGACGAGATATGGCACCTCCGTGCCCCAAGCCTCCACCTGTGAAAACACACAAGTTACAGAAGAGAAGCACAAACACCACACACAACTGCAGGCCAAAGGAGGTACTGTATTTCTCACCCATCTTGTATGAGCTCAGCACAGGAGACTATGGTAAGATCATACCATCCCCCTTTCATGCCACGCAGGAGTTTTCTCACAGTGCAAATTCACATTGTCACTCCAGTCCAATACTATCCCCACCTCATTTATATACTAGTATAGTTATACTTTCTCAACTCTCTGAGACTGCCTACAAAAATAATGATTGTTTATCTGGGCGTTCTCTAGCCCAAGTTTCAGAAAATGCAGTGCCATGCCGACAGTGTCTTTTAGGCATGATTCTCTCTCATTCATTGCCTGCAGTCATTCACACCTGCCAAACTGTGCTGCTTCCGCAATCTCTCTCTCTCTCTCTCTCTCTCTCGTGCTCTCTCTCTCTCTCTCTCTCTCTCTCTCTCTCTCTCTCGCTCTCACTCATTGCCCAAAGGCATTCGCACCCACCAAACTGTGCCACTTCGGCATTAGCTCACTCACTCATTGCCCGAAGGCATTCACACCCACCAAACTGTGCCACTTCGGCATTAGCTCTCTCACTCATTGCCCGAAGGCATTCACACCCACCAAACTGTGCCACTTCGGCATTAGCTCTCTCACTCATTGCCCGAAGGCATTCACACCCACCAAACTGTGCCACTTCGGCATTAGCTCTCTCACTCCTTGCCCGAAGGCATTCACACCCACCAAACTGTGCCACTTCGGCATTAGCTCTCTCACTCATTGCCCGAAGGCATTCACACCCACCAAACTGTGCCACTTCGGCATTAGCTCTCTCACTCATTGCCCGAAGGCACTCGCACCCACCAAACTGTGCCACTTCGGCAACCTGTGCCACTTCGGCATTAGCTCTCTCACTCATTGCCCGAAGGCATTCACACCCACCAAACTGTGCCACTTCGGCATTAGCTCTCTCACTCATTGCCCGAAGGCATTCACACCCACCAAACTGTGCCACTTCGGCAACCTGTGCCACTTCGGCATTAGCTCTCTCACTCATTGCCCGAAGGCCTTCACACCCACCAAACTGTGCCACTTCGGCATTAGCTCTCTCACTCATTGCCCGAAGGCATCAACACCCACTAAACTGTGCCACTTTGGCATTAGCTCTCTCACTCATTGCCCAAAGGCATTCACACCCACCAAACTGTGCCACTTTGGCATTAGCTCTCTCACTCATTGCCTAAAGGCATTCACACCCTTCACACTTCTGAGCCACACTGGAGCTCTCTTACACTTCACTGACAAGGAAAAGGGGTAAGAATAGGGTACCAGATATCCGGTAATCGCCTACACAACTATTGCACACTTTTCAGTGTTTGTTTCATTCAGGCTCCTTATCCCTTATTCATTCTTCCGTAGGTAGCCGTATACCTTATAATAGTTGTGTTTTTTCATGTCCATGGATCATAGTGATGTTACATCATGGATTTGGCGTAGGGCAAAGCACCGAGAATTACGAGTAACTATAACCCTCACACAGAAGCTGCACGACCCACCAGACCCCTACATCATATTCATCTGCTTGTAAGAAGCTTGTTGCATGGCCTAACCACTCATTCAATGCAAATTGAATACCTTATGCCAAAAATAGATATTGTTTATCATCAAGTACACTTGCCTGATGGATAATTCAGCCGAGGTGGTATCTGAGGGAATTGACATGCCCTTGGCACATGAATGGCTATCCTGCATCGCACTTGTCAGATTGCCGCTGTGGGTGATACCGGACTTTTCTTGATGCCTAGCCGCTGCCCAAAACTCGGCTAGCCTCCTCTGCTGCAATACCGCTACTAAGGCAGCCACATCAAATCCATCCACTTCCGCGCCACTCCAATACTGCAGCATCTCGGCCATCATGGTTTGATCATTCTTCACGGCCTCCAGACTTAGATGGATGCCGGCTCTCGCACTACACCCAAATCTCTTGCTGCTCATGGAGGGGTTGCTTGCAGACCAGTCGGGGTGTTGCTGTTACTTACTGGACCCCAGAATAATTGTGAAAACCTCTCCACTCGTTCATGTGGCCGCAGAGCCCACGCAGGGGCAGCACTGTCCGGTATATCCATCATTACCGTGATGTGAGAAAAACTCGCTGGCAAGTTGCAGCAACATGTGCGACTGAAGGCAATACACGACATACGTATATACAGGTACCGACCGACCGACAGTAGTCGACATATACGGCGGACCGCCAGCAGGAAATTAGTGGCTGACTGGCTGCTAAGGGCAAATATGGGTGACCCGCAATATACTGTCTTCTGAACAATGTGCAAGTGATTACTTATAGGTCACAGACTGTCTAAGTCTGTCTGTCATACGTCCCATTGACCAACAGCAACATTCCAATTTGGCAGACCTGCAGCAGGTGACACGATGGTTGGCTGACGGGCAGAACTGGACGAATCATTCGACAGATTCCCCGCAGATGATACTGTATGTGATGGACCAGAAGTAGCAGCCATGGCCAAATTTGGCAGACTCGCAGCAGTTGACACTGGGTTTGACTGACCAGATCAGAGGCAGCAACGAAGTAAAATTGTAGTTGGCTGAACAGCGTTAAAGGACACATTTGGCCGCCTCTCTGTAGATCACCCTATATTTGGATGAACAGCCGTAAGAGGCCGTACACGACATGCTTGGCCAGCAGTTGATGTCGACGTCGAGGACTCTGGCTGTCCAGCAGATGGAAAAACCGGCCGAAGCAAAAAACTATCCTGCCTACGGCTACGGCCCAACAGGGTGAATATTTGACTTGGCAACAGCTAAGCAACAAATCGTTCAATCACGTCTTCCCTCTGACCACCAGCATCGATTTTCTTTCCTGCTGTAAATCTACAGTTGAAGCCCTGTTCCCGTCGAGAGAACACTCTTCCATGATCATGATAGACCCAAAAAATTCACACAACTCCAAAATACAAACTGCACCAACGAAAAGCCACTGCGAAGTGACAGGAATGCGGTCAAGCACAACATTTTTGCTGACGCAAAAAGTTGCAGGGAAATCCCAAAATCAGTGCGATTTTACATGAGCCCCAAATGTTCAAGTTACCCACAAAGACACAAGCTTTCCAACTCTCTTTGGCCGTTGGAAAGCGTACCGTACCGTACACATCACCGCGACCAGATACAGACGTGCTTTCGCTGTGGTGTATCTGGCCACCAAGCACGTGACTGTCCTGCACGCCCAAATGCTGCACGTACACGTACGCATCACACTTCGTACTCCACTGTCGTACAGGGCCAGGCTGCGGACCGTATGGCGGATGACAGTCCGGATGTACTCGTTCATGTACAAGAACCCACTGGCGCTGAACCAAATCCAGGAGCTGCGATAGCAGGCGAAGCAACAGATAGCAACTGCCCATGTCCACCAAAAGGTTCAACCACACTAGAGGGCTCGAACCAACAACACCAGCAGCAGCACTGCGACAAGCGACCACCAAAGGTCTCTAAGATACCTGTACGGCAGGCAGCTTATTCTGTACCAGTCGCCACGCCAACAACCCTGCCAGCAGAAGAGGCTACACGTGGAGTGCCGGCATTTCCGCTCTCTCGTGGGAAGGGGTGTCACTCTTCACCTGATGACGAAGGATTCATCCGCGCATCAGGCAAGCACACATTCAGCGCAAGAGTCCTGGCATTCGACCCCCAAGTCGCATGGGCAAATGAGGCATCTGCAAAAGAGATGCACCGCCTTGCCCAACGTGTGAGGAGTCGGCGAGGAAGCCAATAACCGGTAAACTTCTGCTTGTAATCTCGATTCTATGCTAGTCCTCGTCATGATTGTTCTTTTTCTTACTAATTACTACTTTTCACTGCTATATCGTCTTTAAATCCACACGCTCAGGTATTCTCTCCACGAGCTGCCACCATCAGTTTTCCGGTGAGCACCCAGGATACCCGAACGCTTAAACTAGGTTTTTTGAATGTCTGTAGCTTGCGCTACAAAGTAGATGAAGTAACGGCACTCCTCCGGGTGCAGGACTTTGATATTTTTTGGATTGGCCGAAACCTGGCTGGATAGCACTATTGGTGACGGAGAAGTAGCTATTCCTGGATACAGCCTCACAAGGACCGATCGCAGTGGCAGGCGAGGGGGCGGCACGTGTATCTATTACAAATCCACCCTGCCAATCAAACCACGCCCAGATCTAAGCGTAAGCGGCTTAGAGCTGGTGTGGGTTTACGTACAGATACATCGACAGCATCACCGTGTCGGCTGCGCCTACAGGCCCCCTGACACATCCGTGGAGTTTTGGACTGATTTAGAAAGTGCCATGCATAGTGCTGGCTCTTCAGCCACGTCTTTAACGGTGTTGGGGGATTTCAATGTGGACTTGTCCGCTAATCACCCCAATCATCAGCGAACCCATCTACAGAGCCTGTGCTGCACGTTCGACTTAACCAACTGCGTGGATGCAGTGACGCGCATCACTCCAAGTACGCCGAAAGGCACCCTTATTGACCTTGTCCTCACGGACAGGAAGATGGTATCCAGCTGCAGGGTGATACCTTGTCTGATCAGTGATCACAGCGCTGTGCTCGCCAACCTGAACATTTCAGTTCCTCGTGCAGAGACTCAATCGAAGCAGGCCAGGCGGATTCGGAATATAAGTATCCCTGAGTTCAGAATCGCTCTGGAGCAAGAACTTCAGCATTTCCCTTCCCTTCCACAGTCGTCAAGCGTGGATGATACGTGGCATGATTGGCACTCGCGCTTTATGACTGTCCTGGACAGGTATGCTCCAATGAAGACTGTACCACCGCGCCGCAAGCCTCTACCTCCATGGTCCGACCGTGAGACGTATCAACTCATCAGGATACGGAATAGGCTGCACACGCGCTGGCTCCGGAACCCCGAAGATATGGCACTTCACAGTGCATTCAAACTGGCTCGGACGCAGGCATCTAACGCGATTCGGCGCAAACGAAACTCGTATTTTCATCAGACATGTCAATCTGCAAACCCTCGTAAGCTCTGGCAGCTCATCAACAGCCTTACAGGCCGTACCCGAGCACAACCGGATCCTACATGCGACGTTGAAGAGGTCGGCAATACGTTCCATCAAGTTGTGACCGACGCCAATAGACCTCCCATATTGGCAGAACCTCAGGGGCCATTGAGAGGGGAAGTCCTTTCGGATTTTCGAGGGCCTGATGCAGGTTCCGTTTACGAACTGCTCCGTAAAGTCGACGCCAGAAAAGCAACCGGTAGTGACGGGGTCCCAGGATCGTTGCTGCTCGCCACTGCCGACATCATCGCACCAAGCCTCACCCAACTTTTCAACATGTCCCTGAAATCGGGTATCGTTCCTCGGGCCTTCAAGCTAGCAGAGGTTCGCCCCCTCTTCAAATCGGGAGATCCTGCTTCCCCTGGGAATTATAGACCAGTATCTCTACTACCCATTATTTCGAAAATCCTCGAGCGGATTGTACAAAACCAGTTACAAGGTCAGCTTTCCCGTGTTCATGCGCTGCCTGACACGCAGTTTGCGTACCGGCATGGCTACTCAACAGAAGATGCATTGGTTGTCCTGACGGACACGCTCCTGGAGGCCCGCGATCGACGCCAGGTATCGGGAGTGTGCTTTCTCGATCTCTCCAAGGCATTTGACAAAGTCATTCATGAGCGTCTCATTCAGGACCTGTTTGCTTTAGGAGTGACAGGCAGACCCCTTCGCTGGCTCATCAGCTACCTCAGTGAGCGGACACAGCGAGTTTGTTTCGGGGCCAGCAGCAGCACAATCACCTCTTGCAGCTGCGGTGTGCCCCAGGGATCGGTGCTTGGCCCGTTGCTCTTTAACGTGTACACAAGAGATGTTCCTCAAGTAGCCCAATCCGCAGCCACGATCCAGTTCGCCGATGACGTCGCAGTATATTGTAGCGCTGACACGACTCCGGCTGTTGCCAGTACGCTCTCCACCGCAGTCTCCTCCTTGGCTGCATGGCTGGAAGAGCGAGGACTGATTCTGAATGAGAAGAAGAGTCAAGTTCTCACAGTCTTTCCTGGTAGAGACGCTGGACCCCGGGTCACAGTCCTCTGTCGCAGCCAAGCTCTGCCGACAGTCACCAGCGCGAAGTACCTTGGCGTCATCATTGACGAGGGGCTGAACTTTCAGCAACACCTGAAAGCCATTACAGCAAAGGTGTCCCGCAAAGTAGGTGCCCTCTGGCGGACTCGGAGATGCTTGAGCCTGGCGGCCCGAGTCACCTACTTGAAGTCCGTGGTGATGCCGGATCTGACCTACGCATCAAGTTGTTTCTTGTTCTGTCTAACTGCCCAGCAAGCAACGGATCTCCAGACGCTGGAGAACAAAGCGGTTCGTGCAGTTTTTGGCGCTCGGCCATACGACTCTGCTCAACCTCTGCTCCAACGGGTGGAACTCTACCGAATCTCAGAGTTGCACAAGCAAAAGGCGCTATTGCTCACCTGGCGATGCATCCACGGCATTGCGGGGAACCGGCTCTGTGGACTGATTTCAAGGTCACCAGATCGGCGTACCCGCTTGCAGAAGGACATCGGAGCGCACATACCACCCGCCGCAAGCCGCGCTGGTCAGGCTAGGTTCTCTGTTGCCGCTCCCAAGCTGTGGAACGCACTACCCAGCGACATCCGCACCATCCCCCAACGCAGTGTGTTCAAGATGTCAGTCATCCCACATACGCTCGCTCCATGAAACGTATCACCCATTATTCCAGTCACTGTTGCTGTCGCATCCACTCGTATGTCGCATCCACTCGTCGTCCACGTCCACTGATGTCGACCGAGGTAGTTCTCTTGCTACTGTGTAATAGTGACATGTACCCAGCTAATGTCTCTGCTTCGTTCAGGGAATTCAGAATAGGAAGTCTGCTGTACCACCCGCTCTTTTCTTTTTACTTTTAAAAGTGATTATTTGTAACATGGAAATTTGTTCCTTGGCTAACCATCTGAGTTCTTAAAGCTATTATTCATTTTCTGCTGCCCCCGGTTATTTCTTTTATTAGTATTATTTTCTTTGCCTTCGCTTTCTTGTTATTGGGCAACTTGCCCGTTAGAATCTGCGAAGTAAAATAAACAACAACAACAACAAACAACAACCTTCTTTCTGTTGGTATTGTCCACAACGCGCGGTCCTTGGCCGCTTGTGGCATAAGTATCTGTGGAGTAGTTTGCTGTTGCCCTCCGAGGTCTCTGGATTAATGTGGGAGCCGTGGCAATTCGTGTGAGAGTTGGTGATCCCAGCGCGGGTGTAGGTGGGTCCACTGCAGCCCCCGCCACAAGAAGAGCCGTTGGCGGTTCTGGTGGTGGCAAGGGCAACGGTGGTGCTGCTGGAGTTGGTAACTTGGGCAGCCTAGCCCTCTCACACAGTACCGCATTTTGTGTTGGCTCAGTCTGTACCACTGGCACAGGGGGTGGGTTCTTGCGCGGTCGGCCACGTTTCGGCCGCTTGGATTTAGCTGCATCCGGCTGAATATACGTAATCTTGTTACCTTTTTGCGTTTCTTCTAGTGGTTTTATTGCACTTGTATTTTGTTGTTATTTCTAACACATTTCTATTTACAGTACTTAACTTCAGTTTCTTTGGTTGTATCCTTAGTTCCGTATTTTTCCCACTGATGATAGGAACAAGAAAATCGATTATGGGTTTTCAATAATATTTTTGTTATAAAATACACAGTAAATACATGTCGAACAAGTAACGTAGTTGCGTGATGTCTGCGGCCTTCATCCTATTCATAGCTATATTAGAATACAATTATATTTTATCTTTCATGGCATCTCTATTTTTTCACGTCTACATGACTTTATCTTGTCCGCAAAAGAGGCCGTTACCCGCAAAACTAAATGTACATGTACAATCTCCCTTGCCATTGCCATTCTCCTCATCAACCAGGGAGGGGTGGAGGACACCGAAGTCGAAGTCCTTAGTATCAGTACTCAACCCCATGCTGCATGTATGTACATTTACCTTTGATATTCATGTTCTTTCCATGATTTTTGTACTTTTTTTAAGTGACTGGATGTGCATGTACATGTATATTTGAAGAGTAACTCGAAGAATGCGGGAACGTGTGACTGTGCCCGGCTGATCCCATTTCACAGAGGTAGCCACTTCTTCACCGCTCTGTACGGTGCATTATTGGATTGATTTTTATTTCACGGATCCTCCAGAGGCAAATAGATGCCTATCGAAGGGAGTCTCCTATTAAAGTAAGTATGCCGAATGTATGTTCGTAAGGGAGAAGAGGTAGAAGAAACATTAGAATATAGATTACAAAACAAGTAAATTCAGTACTTCGGGTAGTACATTGCATGCTAATCATAATGAGAATTAGAAAGGCAGCATTGCGGACTACTATAACTGACATATACACAAACTATTGAAACTATCATAGATTTGGTTAGCCTAGACACAAAAGTCAGGAATATCTTTCAAAGAAAACATAGAATGCGAATGATACCGACGAACAGCAATATTAAATTTCGCTGTTGTAGAGAGTGAACGAATATCTTCAGGAAGTTTGTTCCAGGCAACACTCAAAGAAAAATCCAGCATTCCCTCACTAGTGGGACCATTGTTATTAAACTAAGGCCTGTTTTGGACTTCCCACACTAAATAACGAAAACAAAACAAGCAAACACTACATTGTATTGTTGAAGAATCATACATTAATATTATTAATGGACTTTTTGGCTTTACAGATGATTTTGTTGGCTCGCCTTGTACTTTTATACTTCAGTACACAACATTGGATATTCTGTTACGGCCGCATCATACATATTATTATCGTTGTTATCAAGCACGTAGAAGGAGTTGGCCTCCAATGCAAGCTAGGAATGCCTACAGAACTCAAGTAGATGCTCATTCAACTACTTGTCAATTTTAACTACATTGTAAGTGCTGAGTAAAGTGTAAGGCACTAAGGGGAACTGCTACATGGCACTGCTACTGTCGAAGACGTGATAAAAGTCGTGAACACCGGGCTGTGAGAGCACTTCTAAGTCCTATTGTAGTGTCTGCCAGCCTGCTCGTGTCTGAGGCACTTTGGGCTTACAACAGAAAGTGATACAGGCTGTCAGCACTAGCGGGAGGAAAACAAGCTCTTGGGCTTAGACTCTTCACTTCATAATTCCACACAGCAATGAGAAAGAATGATGGGTTTATATAGGCCAGAGGGAGAGAGCAGCTGGGAGCGAGTGCAAAAGATTACTAGGAAGACAACTGTTGAAAGATCTAAGGAAAAGCCATTTGAATGTGTGTGAGCTAGGGCTGAACAATAACATGGATTCGGGGAAGAAAGCTGTTGGATGCCTAGAACTGGGAAGGTATCTCGCAAGGGATCAAGAGGGTCAGTGATGGGGAATGGACTATGCAGGAATCAATGTAATGTATTAGTACAGCATGAACGCAATAGGTCATGCGGCCGTACCGGTCTTGCAAGCAGGGCTATCTAGTCCTAAGTGGTTGCGCGTGAGAAGCACTTAGCTAGAATGTTCCTGTAACTACTGGTAGAGACTTGGCTGTGTGATCACTGACAGTCAGGGATACTACACTATTACACAACCCTCGAACGCTTACACGTACGAAAATCGAACATACATGTATCTCAGGCGACGCATTTATCAAGCCTCGCCTCGCCTACACCTACATGTACATGTATTTGAATCCAACGTTAGGCTTCCGGCAGTGATGCTCAATGAAATCCGATCGTGTTAGTCAAGTACGCATGGAGCGCTGTGCAGGTCTCTACCTGTACCACACACCTGAGGAAACTAGGATGTGCGTTTCTGGCCATCCAGGACGGATTTCACTGCGCTGCCTTTTGTGTTTCTCTCTTCTCGTCCTCTCTAAATTTTGATATTTTTACCGAAAGAAACGTTGACCCAAATCAGGATGCTCATGAGGGCCTTGCGGAACAAAGACGAGCTAGTGTAGCGCGGCTCAACTTTCTTCAGAGACAGAGCTTTATATATGTTCCAAGACCAGGAGAGTTCAGGTTACATATTCATGTAGAAACCAGCAACGGTTTAGACCAATCAGGAGACAGAGAGATGGCACGGATTCGGCCAATCAGAAGACATGTAATTGTAAAGGAAGAAAGTATAAAAAAAGGAAAGCTTCTCAAAAGGGTAGGTTCGAACCTCACTTGCAACGAAAACGTACTTGTAGTTATTAAAATACTGTACAGGCTTTAAGGTACCAGACTGGTCGTAAAATCCCTGAATATCGAATTTGTAAATTCATATCGGGTGCTACATCAGTTGAAAGAGCATGAATAGCTGCAAAATCTCTGGATTTTTGGCTCGATCTGACCAGCCGTTCAAGAGTTATGGCCGAAAATGTGCCTTTCCAAGGAAAGATATTAATTTTTTGTTGCACGCTGTCATTTTTGGCAGCACTGTATTTGAATGTGAGCGGACCGTGCGCAGTCATGTACATGTGAATGCTGTCACGGAATCAAGACCAGCCGGCAGTGACCTGGTTTACATGTACATTGCGCAAAGCAGGCTAGTGTGACTGACTATAATTATGCACTGTTCTCAACCAGTGATTTGCCACCACACCTCTTGATACACTCCGCCCCTCAGACACACACAGCAAGCCAGCTAGCAGAATGCGTAGGCACTGGACACTACCATCTGCTTGCAAGTACATTGAGATGACGAATGTGTGTAGAGATCACGTGAGAACGTAATGAAGGGAGGTAGCGACTATGTAGAAAAAGAGGCAAGTAGGCGACAGATAGAGAAAGACAAGATGGTACAGTAGTTGGCCTGGGTGATACCACAATGGTGTCTATCATTCACAACGCAACACTCATCGGCGAGAAGCTAGCACCAAGCTGGAGTACAAAGCACGCAGTGAAACATTATGCGTCGTTCTGCAAAAGGAACCGTACAAAACTCTAACCCGGTTCCTGAACGGAACGTTTACATGCATGTAGCTCAGCACTCGGTTTCTGAACCGTAGCACACGACTACATGTACATGTCAGTACAAATTAGAAGTTTGTTTAGGCAGTGAATACAGACTTTAGAGAGAAAAATATTTTCGAACTCGTGCAGACCAGGCAGCAACACTGCTAAGACGGCGGCTATTACCGCCAGCTTATGCAAGCACAGTAGTTAACATGTTAGAATTTATTTCATCCTAAACTCGCAGATAGAATGGCGTTCCTCCTGGCAGCTAATGTCGTTCAACAGGCCTGTGCTAGCTGTAATTTCCACACAGTCTTCGCCGCTCGGGCCCACGTTGTTTGGTTCACCCACATCAAAGTTATTGATCACAGCATACTGGTCGCGGCTATCAACAAATTTCCCCTCCGTTTTCATGTCGTTATATTGCAAGAAGCATCTTCCTGTTACCAATGGACGGAGGAAATTCTCCAGGGCGATGAATTCCTGCATATTCCGCGGGCTGGCTAGATCTCCGCGGAACCGTTGGCAGTTGACACGGGCATCCTGCCTGTTCAATGGGTGCTTCACGAACAGGTACGTAACCGCGCCATTTTCTTGGCGCTCGCAGCAGTGTACCTCTGGAGAATTTAGAACTTCCTCCCACAACACCGCGGTGTGGTTAGCATTTCCGAACCGTCGTGCCTCCGCCTGCCGAAGTGCAAGATTAATCTCATCTTCTTCCAGGGAGTCCAAGAATTCTTCGGCATGGCGCTTGCTTTTCTTGGAAGTCATTTCGGCGGCCAGAGTCAAACAGACCAGGTACAATACACACGCCAAAGAAAGACGAATCATGTTGCCAGCCGTAGTTCAACGTTGCAAATCGTGATGGCAAACTCTTATTTGCGTCGCAGGTTTCAAATAAGCGTCACACGCGGGTAGAACAGGGGCTGACTTGGTTTCTTTCTGTCACCACAGTGGCGTTCAGCTCCCCTTTTATATTCTCCGTAGGTTTCCGTTGGAGATTGCCCAGCTCAACGCTGTTCTAGCACAAAGTGCGGGTCTATTGTCTGGTCGGCTATGCAATATGCATTACTTGAGTGACCATGCAATGTGAAACACAACTGTGACGAGCTCCATGTTGCCTACATGAGATGATAGTGCAACGTCTTGGTTCCAAAGAACACTAGTGGCGAGCCGCGTGCAAGGCTCACTGGCAATACTGCAGTATCAAGTCAAGTGGGCATTTTGGGACGGAGGAGGAGCCGAGACATTTTCAGTAAGAGCTACTATTCGAATCAACCTTTACATTAACATAATATAATTATACAAGTACTTTGGAGCAACTACGTATTATGCCGCACGTACATGTATATGGAACAGTGGAGACACACGATCAAGGTTAACGGAGGGGAATACAACGTATTAGTCCAATATGCCAGCCAATAGTTTTCAAAAGGCATTTTCCACGGGGAGGACTGATAGCGATACTATGTATGATGTTGATGACGTCATTGTGAATCACAGTACCCACCATGACTCTGGTCGAATGCCATGGTAACCAGCTTCTTCATCCAAACATCCAACTGTTTCAATAGCGCGTTTAGTCTCATTGCGATCTCCAACAGACAGAGCGTATCCAGGACTTTAGAGCTTTCTGACAGGTCGCTTTTCAATAAGCTTCACGCATGAATGCTGGTTCAATAACAACACCAGAACATGTTTATGTTGCCTTGTTTCCGACAGACCAGAAGAGGATAGTAGAGCGCCATGCTGCATGATTGCACGCGTACTCTGTTATCTAACTCGGATGGTGAGCCAAATAAAGTAATGGTGAAAAAGGAGAAGGACAAAATGTTACGAGTTATGACTAACTGTCCACCAACGTCACCAGATCTTATACAGTCTGCGAGTACGACAAAATGGCACAAAACTGACAAGGAGTACTGACACATTCGGCGACCTGACACCTAGCTCCAACACTCCTCCAAGGCACAAACCAACAACCTTCCAACTTGGAAGGCTTAGGTTAGTCATAACTCATAACATTTTGTCCTTCTCCTTTTTCACCATACTCTTTTATCTCCTTTCCCATACATGTATTTCCCATTTGCTCTATCCTTTAGACGGTCTGCTACGTATTATTATTGGACACGTACAGAATATCATGTAAGTGCTTGCCTCTCGGTAGTGCAGGAGCACTTCCACGTCATATTGAAAGCCATGGGATTCGGGTTAAAGTTACCGCCATTAGCAAAATTTAATTGTTCAAAAAGGTAGTTTGACGTTAAATTTAATCTCAAGCTACAGTGCTGGGAACTGAAATCCGATCCCCTGAGCAGTGCGATCACATCGCAAAGACCCAACGAAAAACTAAACTACGAAATGGAGACCGCTAGAATGTGAACGCATCACTAGCAGGGGTCTGATTTCACTTGCGAGCGCTGTACGTACATGTACATGTACTACAGTAGAGTTTCGATATGTCGCTGGATTTATACAACTTTGCTTATCTCTACCTTTCCCACAATTATTTGGTATTTTGTTTTTTTCCTACAAGTAGTGAATCCATTGTTATTACTTGTAGCAAGTAGGCGTATTGACTCCTAGTATTACAAATATATAACAAAACCCAATACAAATTTGCACAACTCTCCTTCTATACCGTGTCTAGACCCAGACTTTCTCATTATGACAGTGCACAACATGCATAGAGCCACTGGCAAATGATCGTCACACTATTGTTGCAGCGTGAGGCTAGGATTAGGCACTGGTGGATTATGCCGGCAGAAAAATTGGCAGAATTCAGTACTTTTTCTGGTAAGTTTCATGCATGTTTGGTATGTGGATAAAGAAATGGAGCAGAATTCGATGAATTGCCCGCCATAAGGTTTGTATGGTTCTGCCAATTTTACTGCTTTTCTTATACTGGTATGTAGGAATTCCCCAACAGAGAACAGATGCTGCTGTAGGTTTTACTAACCTTTACACCGATTTTCGTGGTAGAAACGTATTGAAATGTGACCATTCAGCAGAATAAAGTCATGTTCAGTACATCCTCGGTTTTTGATATCGCAACACAATGATGGTGATGAGGAATTGAAACAATTTTTTGGTTTTTAGCGGACTAGCTAGTTCAAAATGCATACAGTAACGGCCATGCTGAGTACTGTGATCTACAATGACCTCTTTAACCTCATTCACAGTATCATTAAACATTTTCTTACTGAAGGAATCGCTTATTTAAACTGATGACCGACCTATTGGAACAATACGTTGTATTCGTATCGGATGACCCCATTATGGTATCTCTACAGTACGGCTTCAAACGTGCACAGAATAACTGTCGCCTCAATGAAGATGTCAACAAAAGGCAGATTCTACGTAGGAATGGACTCGCTGGAAATGCTCTCCGCATTCTGGCTCCTCCTGCACCGTAAAAAGACCACTTGACCTGACACAGCAGTATTATGAGTGAATGCTACACATGGCTCGGAACTGGGACCCTCGGGTCCCATGCAATGTATTGCCATCACAGGAAAGGAACACAGAGCTCGTTACAGTGTTTTTAGCTGAAGCTGAAGGGTTTTTTAGCTGAAACATGCCGTCCAAGCCACCTGATGGCTCTTTCTTCAACACAAAACGGGTACTTGTTTGATACTCGGGCATTGTGAGTGGAGTTTTCAGTTCTGCACGTCCCCTGAACGTGTTCTACATATCCAACTAGACAATTTGGAGATCAGATGCCAACACTTTTTCTACAACAGCGTGAAGCCGTGTACTGTTGCCAATTGAATCCTGTCATTGATATAAAAGGGGAGTGGAA
Organism: Sycon ciliatum; assembly: GCF_964019385.1. Taxonomy (NCBI): domain Eukaryota; kingdom Metazoa; phylum Porifera; class Calcarea; order Leucosolenida; family Sycettidae; genus Sycon; species Sycon ciliatum. The sequence continues at coordinate 8,234,922 of NC_088652.1, read as the reverse complement.
AGCCGATGTATAAGTAGTTCGGTCACAATTCTGATTTCGTTTTATAACTCTCATCTACACACTACGACAGCATTGTTAGCCCACTAATCTGCGACGTCGATCCAGCCAGTGCGGGAAACATGATTCGTCTTACTTTGGCGTGTGTACTGTGCCTGGTCTGCATGACTCTGGCTGCCGAGATCACCTCGAAGAAAAAGAGCAAGCGCTTTGCTGAACTGTTCTTGGACTCCCTGGATAAAGATGAGATTGATCAGGCGCGCCAGCAGGCGGAGGCACGACGTGCAGCCATCGGCCATACTATTGCGAAGAAAGTCAACAGCACATTAAATGCGATGCAGAGGCGCGAGCCAAGAACAGATCAAATGACGCTGGAATGCTGCAGAAGCCAAGAGAGCGGACTTCTTATCTACCGCTACGAGATTCGCCGTTTGACCCAGCAAGCGGCCCGCGTCAACTGCCTACGAAACGGCGGAGATCTGGCCGCTCCCCGCAACATGCAAGAATACCTCGCCTTGGCGAAGCTCTTCCTGCCATTCGCTGAAAAGGGTGGTGTCTTCTTGCAGTACAACGATAAGAGAGCGGAGGGAACATTTGTCGACAGCCGTGGAAATGCCCCTTGGATCAGTAACTTTGAGGAGGGTGAGCCGAATGACGCTGGTGGTGACGAAGACTGTGTGGAAATGAACGGGCGCACAGGGGAGTTCAACGACGTTGGCTGCAAGGAGGATCGTCATTCTGTCTGCGAGTTCAGGATTAAGTAAATCCTAAAATTATAACTCCTGTACATGCATTATGTTGCTAGTACTAGCTGTGGTGGTAGCAGCTATGCTGCCTTGTCTGCACGAGTTTGAAAGTATCGTTCTCTCCCCGAGGTCTGTATTCACTGGCTAAACAAACTGGTAATCTGGGCTTACATGTACGGATGTGCTATGGATCGTAAACCGAGTGCTGAGGTATGTGAATATTCTACTCAGGTAGAGTGTTACAGGTTTCTTCCGATCTTACTGCAGAACGACGCATACTGTTTCACTGCATGCTTAGTACTCCAGCTTGGTTGCAGCTTTTGTCCATGAGTTTTACCTTCTGAGCTATAGGAACCCAGGCCAACCACCATACCATCTCATCATTCTCTATAGTTCCCCTTCTTGCCCTTTTACTCCATGTTCCTAGCCTGTCTCTGTTACATACGCACGTGTTCCGCACACGCGTTGGTCACCTCAATGTACTTGCAAGTAGATGGTAGTGTTCAGTACCAACGCATTCCGGCTGGTTTGCTGTGTAAGTGTATGGTGTACTCGTATGGTGAAGGCATCGGGTTCATGTACGCCTTGTTACTGTGGTGGCATAAATGCGCATGTACAGTAGCGCTCACTGAAATCCGACCCAATGTGCAAAGATGGCGCCCTAAACTTCCACAGCCCTTTGTCGCCCTTGAAGTGGAATGAATGCATCTGGACGTACACATGTACACATACAATGACGTGGTCGGAACTGGTCCAGGCCGCCAGCTTTGCACTTTGGGGCAGATTTCAGTGAGGGCAACGGAAAGTTATAACCTGGCCTTGTTCGTGTCCAGAGTGAAGGTGTATCTGCCTGAGGTACCTAAGACATGTTAATAATTTGGAGAACTTAGTACTGTGGCCATCAAACACATACAATGTAGCTGGGAAGGGGAGGGTGGTTGGCACTCGGGTTGCATAACTCGCATGTACATTTGTAGCTCTGAAAGTGCCAAGTACATGTATTGCACACCAAGTGTTAAGCAAAGCAGATGACCGTGTGGATCATACATTCCAGTGAAAGTACATTAAAATGGTTGGCATATTTCTGAGATCCTATCTCATGTACATGTATGAGAAACTTACAAAATAATAGTGGTAGGAATTATTCGCCTCACTTGTATATTTTCAGATTTTTCGCAGGGCGTAATGGGAGGTAAATCCGCATTGCGGTGAGCCATGAGCACATGTATCAATACTCAGTGTTAGTAACCATGTGTAGCGTGTATCCCAATCTAGAGGCATGAGAGTAAATAATCACAAAACATGCAGTGGAGCAGGGAGTCGTCAAATATTTGACGACTCCCTTTAGCGGAGTGTACGAACTGTTGCTACCATGCTTGCATCACAGCACACTAAGGTCATGTTTTGATTGGTTAAACTGGATTCAGATCAGATTCACTGGAGCAGTCAGAACAACAGATCCCAATCTACCAGAACAGCGGATATGTTTGCCAGAAATATAGTAGAACTCATGATAGCTCATCGTGCCTAGAACTTCAAAATTTCCACATAGTTCAAAATTGCCTTACGTTGCTCAAGATGCGTAGGCGAATACAAACGGAGAAGAAGCTTGGACGACAAACAAAAATTCAATCATGGAAGTGGAGACCACTATGTAATGTGCCAATTACACATAAACCTACATGTACATGTACAGGTACATGTCCATCACCACGTCCTTTACATACAATCCCAGATAATGCCAGAATTGCTTCAATATACAGTGTTCATGAATAATAAAAAGTAAACTCATTGCGTAGCCCCCTATGTTTTGTCCTTTTCCTCGTTTCTTTTTGTTCTCCACCTGTGTCTAGCAGGGCTGTGTCAATAGTCAAAAAATAAATAAATGAATAAAATAATAAAAGAAAGCCCTGCCAGGTTTTCATTGGGCTTTGCAACTTGCTCTGGCTGCTCCAGCCTTCAAGGTCGGAGTAGTCAGAACATGTTCCGAACACTCTAAAACCTCAGTTCAGAACAATCAAACGCGTATGTTCTGAACGATCCTGTTCCGGATCCGAGCAATCAAGCGCCCTAAAGCTGGCTTTGCCCTGTGCATGAGAGCCGCGAAGAATGTATCATTAATTTTGCCATTCATTGATCTCCACGTCAACCCCGAAGACCAGACAGCTTGGCCAACTAGAGTGTTGCAAAATATTGGTTTCAAAGAAGTCAGGGACAGCTTGGAAAATGCTGTCGGCTGATAATGTTCCATGATCTCGGTTTGATCTCCCTGATCGCGGACGGGAATTCGGTCACTGGGCGCAGAATGGTAGCTTTCACACACCAAGGACATTAGCTGGGGCAATCAGCAGTGTCAGCAATGCCTAGCACTTGACTAGAGTAAAATACTATACATCTGTGCACGTACAATAATCTACTTGAGTCCTACATGCACTGACAGCTAGTTTTCGAGATCAACTACCTGTTGGTACTTCAACTCCACTACATTCCGTGCTGGCTGACTTACAATGTCGAAATGTAGATGGCACTTGTCGGCTAAAGTACCAGCCTGATCTAGTATTGCACATTCATCTACATGTACAACCATCTACATGTACCTTGTACCAAGGTACAAAGTTACAGGAGAGAGGAAGCCGAAATGATGACACACGGTGACAGCAGTTTAAAATGCTGTTGAGAACAAGTCATACATGTAGATAGGAACAAGTAAATAGCAAGAATAGCTGCTGCTCCCCCCCCCCCCTGCTCGATGTGTAGGTGGTACGCTCAGTATCACGTGACTCCACGGAGGCAACTCACAACCAGCAGGCTGGTTTGATGAAGAAAGATGGCCAATGTCATATCCGAAAAGGGGACACACTGATAGAATGAAAGAGAAAAGAAGACGGAAAATCTACCTATGAAGAAAAATGATTGAACGAACACGATATCAAAACAGCCATGTACTGGCAATGTTTCGGGAAGATATACATGTAGAAGGGTAGCTAAGCTAAGGCAGAAGTAAATGAGCGATATGACTAATACAAGTACTTCCAAAATATAAAAGTAGAGGTATAGCACTGTTCACGATGAGAGTCAACTCAACAATAATATTGGGGTTGGTGAAAGTTGTACATAGCAAGATGGAACGGGAAACGAAAAAAGGTAAACATGGAGAGTAGGTGCAAGAAGCGAGAAACTAACTGCGAAACAATAACGTGCATCGGAAAACATATCAAACTGACCCGACAGCAGAATTATAGAATTCTGAACTGACAGACAGACAGGCGTTCTTGTGAGCATGGAGTATCGTTAAACATGCCAGTACCACCATCCATCTCCACACAGTCTTCACCGCCCGGACCCACGTTGTTTGGCTCGCCCTTCAGAAAGTTGTTGATCACAGCGGGCCGCCCAGAGACATCTACGAACCTTCCCTCGGTTTTGACATCATTGTAAAACAACCAGACACCAGGAACGCCTGTGAATGGGCGGATGAGATTCTCCAGGACAATGAATTCTTGCATGTTGCTTGGACTGGCCAAATCTCCACCATTCCGTCGGCAGTTTCGGCGCGCTTCTCCACGGGTCATGGGGCGATTCTCGTAGCGGTAGATCAAAAGTCCAGTTCTGGAGTTTCTGCAACACTGGACAGTCATTGAAGCTGTTCTTGCCTCGCGCTTTCCCACAGCACTGGAGGTGCTGTTGACCCTCTTGGCAGTTGTATAATCACCTGCTGCACGTCGCTCCTCCGCTAGTTGACGTGCCTGATCAATCTCTTCTTCGTCCATGGAGGTTAAGTACTCTTCAGCATAGCGCTTCCTCTTATCCGCGGTAATGTCGTCAGCCAAAGTCATTGAGACCAGGCAGAGAACAAACGCCAGAGGAATGGTAAGACGCATCATTATTATCCTACCACTGAGGGGAGAGACGATTGCTGATAATAAACAAAGCCGGCTTTGAACAACAACAGCTCTAAAGGTAGATACCTTAACTGTTGTGCTTGGTTTCATAGAGAAATCAGCTCAACACGACACTTTTATACCAGATTGTTAGGGGGTTTTGTGGCTACAAGGCGATGTCTACATGTCCTTCGAATGACTCTCCGGGGCGCAGCATATACATGTAGACCAGAATGAGCAGCTGAAACTGGGAGAGCTTTTTGGTAAGAGCGAAATGAACCTTAGAAACCCGCAGGCAGACACGCCCGCACACACACACACACACACGCACACACACACACACACACACACACACGCACACACACGAAGACACATAGAAAACACATATCCTGCACAGGCAAAGTATCCTGGATCGACTGTGTCTATCTCATCAAAGATGCTATGCATCTGCTGTGGCAATGGGCGTCATGACAGGGCAGATCTTACCGTGATTGCTGGTCTAATGCCCAGGGAAGGGCCAAGTATCCTTGGATTCCAAATATCCACAGGTGTCCTCTTACCGTACGTATGCCTCACCTAGACAACAGCTCCTAACGTTGAGTGTTTCACCTTGTGCTGTCCTTTTCTTTCCCAGTCTCAATTCCCTGCCACTTTGACCTGCTGGGTTAGAATTAGTTTTTGGAGCCATGATGACTTTCCCGGAGGCCATACAATGTTCTGAATGTCTGGCACATTTGTGTATGTAATTGTGTATATGCTTCGCTGTAGTTCTGGACTTGCGTACACGATCCCTTTGGAAGTGATATGTCCTTTACTGCACTGTTGCGGTGTGATGAGCACACAATATGCATTTCTCGCCTAAGCGAGAGGGATTAGGAACCTGGTCATCGGATGTGTTTTCACCGTCCGTGTACGGTTGAGTCAGGCTTAGTTTTCCGAACCCCTGGTAACGCGTCCTTCTTCGCCGATGCATCGTATACGGCGTGGAAGGTGTGTTTATCAGACCCACCAGCAAATGGTCAGAGATAGAATATCCCATTCACTATAATTATCTATGCTTCCTTTGCAAGTTTATCTTCCCTTCTGTTCTTTGTCTTGCCTTTCTCAGGCAGTTTTGTTGAGACTCACCAGTGGAAGCTATCCAATTTTTGAATACGGTTGTTATTATTTTGTACACGTTAGTCTCAGTGTGTACGGGCTGCTAGAGCCGTCGCAATAAATTCCTGGCAATATCGATGCCATGGCTATAGTACCATGGTACCGGCACAGCATTGAACTATCTGCGGTCCTGCGCTGCAATGGTCAAAACATGTCCCGAACACTCTAGAACTTCAGTGCAGACCAATCAAACGCGTGTGTTCTGAACGATCCTGTTGCGGATCCGACCAATCGAGCGCCCTAAAGCTGGCTTTGCCCTGTGCATGAGAGACGCGAAGAATGTATCATTGATTTTGCCATTCATTGATCTCCACTTCAACCCCGAAGACCAGACAGCTTGGCCAACTAGAGTGTTGCAAAATATTGGTTTAAAACAAGTGAAGGACAGCTTGGAAAATACTGTCGGCTGATTATGTTCCATGTTCTCCGTTTGATCTCTCTGATCGCGGACGGGAATTCGGTCACTGTGCGCAGAATGGTAGCTTTCGCACGCCAGGGACATTAGCTGGGGAAATCAGCATTGTCAGCAATGCCTAGCACATGACTAGAGTAAGATACTATACCGTATACGTCATATCTGTGCATGTACAATAATTTTTATCTACTTGAGTTCTACAAGCACAGCTAGGTAGTTTTCGAGATCTACTACTTGTGGGTACTTCAACTCCACTACTTTCCGTGCTGGCTGACTTACAATGTAGAAATGTAGATGGCACTTGTCGGCTAAAGTACCTGCCTGATCCAGTATTGCACATTGATCTATATGTACACAGGCGCGTCGGAAGGACTTTGGAAGTGGGGCGGCCATGGAAAAAATTTCAAAAATTAAAGCCAATTGCAAGCATTTCCGGGCATTTGGTGCCATTTCAGTGTACGGTAACTACAATGAAAGACTTCTTGATTCTGCAAAAAACCAAGAAGATGCTACGATCGGGGACAAACATTACCCTCCCCCGGGAAAAAAATTCAAAAATTGAAGCCAATTGCTAGCATTCCCAGGCATTTGGTGCCATTTCAGTGTACATAGACTTTTGATTCTGCAACAAACCACGATCGGGGACAAGGATTTGCCACGTTTGCGCTGAGATCATCGCGCTTTGTTGCAGTGTGCTAAAAAAAATATATAAAAAAACGCCGAAAAAGTGGGGCGGCCATGGCCGCCCCGGCCGGTGCGGTTCCGACGCCCTTGTGTACATGTATATTGTACCAAGGTACAAAGTAACACTGTTACTAGTTACAGGAGAGAGAAAGCCAAGATGAATACACACGGTGACAGCAGTTTACAATGCTGTTGAGAACAAGTCTTACATGTACTACGTAGTAGATATGAACACATTTAAGGGCAACTAGCAAATGGCAAGAATGGCTGCTGCCCCCCCCCCCCCCCCCCCCTGCTCGGTGTGTAGGTGATACACTCAGTACCACGTGAGGCAACTCACGGAGGCAACTCACAACCAGCAGGCTGGTTTGAGGATGAAAGATGGCCAGTGTCATTTCCGAAAAGGGGACACACTGGTAGAATGAAAGAGAAAAGAAGACGGACAAACTTCCTAGGAAGAAAAATGATTGAATGAACACGATATCAAAACAGCCATGTACTGGCAATGCTTCAGGAAGATATACATGTAGAAGGGTAGCTAAGCTAAGGCCGAAGTAAATGAGCGATATGACTGATACAAGTGCTTCCAAAATATAAAAGTAGAGGTATAGCACCGTTAACGATGAGAGAGAACTCAACGATAACATTGGGGTTGGCGAAAGTTGGACTTAGCAAGATGGAACGGGAAACGAAAAAAGGGAAACATGGAGAGTAGGTGCAAGAAGCGAGAAACTAACGTGCGAAACAATAACATGCACGGTAAGACTTATCAAACTGACCCGACAGGAGAATTATCGAATTCTGAACTGACAGACAGACAGGCGTTCTTGTGATCACAGCGACCCTTTTATACCAGATTGTTAGGAGGTTTTGTGGCTACAAGGCGACTACATGTCCTTCGAATGACTCTCCGGGGCGCAGCCTATACATGTAGACCAAAAGGAGCAGCTGAAACTGGGAGAGCAGGTGGTTGTCAATGAAACTGTCTGAGAAAAATAAGACAAAGAACAGAAGGGAAGACAAGCTGGCAAAGGAAGCATATATAATTATAGAGAATGGGATATTTTATCTCTGACCATTTGCTGATGGGTCTGATAAACACACCTTCCACGCCGTAGAAGACGCGTTCCCAGGGATTCGGAAAACTAAGCCTGACTCAATTGTACACGGACAGTGAAAAAACATCCGATGACCAGGTTCCTGCGCCCTCTCGCTTAAGCGAGGAATACATATTGTGTGCTAATCACACCGCAACAGTGCAGTATAGGACACATATGCACTTCCAAAGGGATCGTGTGCGCAACTCCAGAACTACAGCGAAGCACATACACAATTACATACACAAATGTGCCAGACATTCAGAACACCGTATGGCCTCGGACAAAGTCATCATGCCTCCAAAAACTAATTCTATCCCAGCAGGTCAAAGTGGCAGGGGATTGAGACTGGGAAAGAAAAGGACAGCACAAGGTGAAACACTCAACGTTAGGTGCTGTTGTCTAGGTGAGGCATACGTACGGTAAGAAGACACCTGTGGTTATTTGGAATCCAAGGATACTTGGCCCTTCCCTGGGCATTAGACCAGCAATCACTGTAAGATCTGCACTGTCATGACGCCTATTGCCACAGCAGATGCATAGCATCTCATCAAAGATGCTATGCATCTGCTGTGGCATTGTGTAGCAATGCAGAAGAGCGGGCTAGAGGAAGGGAGAGTTGGTTCCTAGTGGAGTTATCCCGTCGGAACGAGTCAAATGGTTTAAGATGCGGGGGTATTTTGGAAAGTCGAATACGATGGATAAGACAGCACATCATGATTCATCGTCTTTCTAGGAGAGGTCTGGTCGAGGATAACATAATTATAGAGAGCGACACTAGAAAGGGACTTGGGCATATGATAAAGAATCTTAAGGAGGGAACGATTGAGAGTTTCCAGTTTCTGCTGTTGGGCAATAGATAGATTTGTCCAGGCAGTACATCATCAGTAGTCAAAATGTGGCAAGATATATGCATTATAGAAAAGAACACGACAGCTGTCAGGAAGATGGGCGCGGTGTGAGTATATTATACCTATGGCTTGACTAGTCTTCGAACATATGTGATGCGGGTGACGTCTTTCACTAAGAGACCTAACAACAGGTAACGTTAAAACAGAACATTGAAAATAAGTGCAGAGACTGTACAGGTCTACGCTGGAAAATGCGTTTGTATTTATTTTGTGATTGAAGGGTTCCCAGGGTTGGAAACACACAATACGTGTACACTGTAGTTATCCTAATAGCGCCGTACGCCGACCCGGAGTCGTACATGTACATGTACATGTACAAGTAGGTTGCCAGTGCATGTGATGTGCTACAGTAGCTGTAGCCTGCATTTACACATTGTGCAGTACATGTACCGGTAGATACACTCTCGTGAAAAACGATCGTGCAAATCCCCTGCTACGAGACTTAGCATGAGTTTGCAAGCACGAAATGCAGTGGCATCCCAGGCACAAGACGAATGTTAAATCTCGATTGTACAAGCCGCCGGCACCACTACTGCTGTGGTAGGATGTAAGGTCCTCCGACACAGCACACACACACACAGCAAGGTCAAGTCTTTATATATAGTTATGATCCATTAATCTTACGCGTTTCTGCCTGTAAGGCTTCGTCAGAGACAAGGATGAAATGACATGAATAAAGACTAGTAGTTATATAGGGCTTGATTCTATGTGCCAGATGGGTGCTTGGGCGGTAAATGCGCTATCAAGCAAGTTTAAAGGCGCAATAACTTGAGTTGCAGACAGGTGTAACAAATGTCAAAAAAGTTGTACAAGTTGAACTAATGTACTAAACCGTAAGACTGGGGGTCAAAATATGCGGTCATAGTACCAGAATGTTTGTACAGAGTCAAGATCATGCAGAATCAAAAGAGAGTGTGATTTGGAGGAGTGAGCTGTAGAGGATATAACCCGAGTCAGAGGGTTATACCGGCTGAATATAAATCCCGACTGCGATAGCAGGAGGGATTTATATGAGGGTACGGTATAACCCGACTACGAGGGTCATATCCTACTTATGCCAGGTACCCCTACGCATTTCCAGAACAACGAACCTATTTGGAGATCTCCTACATCATGCAGTACATGAACATCTTCTGATGGTTATCAGTTGTCAATTGAAAGAATGGTCGAGCAAGGTCAGAAGGAGATTCCTCCGTGGATGTTTGGCATAAGATTTCCTTTCAGTTCCAGTGCATATTGTAGCATCTTCATGATCTTGTCTTGAGTCGTGAGCGGTGCGGTGCGGAAGTCGACTGAATTGCTGCGGTGCTGGAGTTTGTCGTTGAATCAAACTACCGTCACTAGTTAGATTACAGCTTGGACTCTTTGGGAGTAAGTGTTACTATAATTATGGTACAGTGCTGATTTTCACATGCGGCATCTCATAATCAGTTTTGCTTGCAAGTAGATGCATGTGCATACACTGTTTTGTATCACATTTCAATCCAATCTTTTGTAGCCTTTTCCAATCGGGTTGAAGTACATGTACACTGGTATTATAAACTTATTTACGAAGGAGACAGTCCGTTGATGATCTTCAACTCTTCGAAGTACAATGTACATTGCTGACCCATTCGGGATACTTCGTGGTTATTCGACGTTCTTTATCCTCAGATTCAGTATAACAGAATACTCTGTAGACGAATTCCAGGTCATTCTTCTTTTCCATTGTGTACTGTTCCTCGTCAGTGTGCCGTTCTGTGTGGAGTGTACACGCGCATGTGGTGTCCGTTGTGTCTGTTTATGTATGGTCCGTGCGCTGGAGTACTGCCGCCGTACAAGTTCACTGCCTTTCAGGCAGTGAACTTGTACGGTGGCAGTGCCCTAGCGTACGTACCGTGCACCGGGATTTATATTCTATATAAATCCCGCGCGGGATTTATACTGGCCAATATAACCATGGCTAGACGAGCGCTGATTGGCTGAAAACAGGCCCTCCGTACCGTACCATGGTATAAACATGTATATACACCTGGCACCAACACGTATAATATGTGCGTGTATTACTTTTGAAGTAATTAATTTCCTGTGCAAACACAGAACGATACTTTTTTCAAATGGCTAGGCGACTATTTTCACATGAGTGTTTGTACAACCTGGAACTTACCTGTAGATCGTTTGCTGAACATAGTGTTCCTCAACACTGGCAACAGGATAGCCTGTGGCAATGTTCCTATGAAAGAATATGTTTGGTACTTTTACTAATGCCTCTCCTTGACCATGGACTTCACACTGCCGGTCACATCATGTAAGCCATGTCTTGATCATCTGATTAATCCTGTCCGTTCCAGACGGGAACTCGTTGCATTTGCAGTTGGTGAGCATAGATATCATACCCCGATGAGAAGGACTGAGATACCTTTGAAAATCCGTAAGGGGAGGAAGGATAGTCATTGCAGGTCAGATATACAATGGTAACTGGGACCGAAAATGCAAATTTCAACTTCTTTTTGAAAGCATTTGATATGAGTAAATGACACTTTATAGTGCTGATTTCACCTGCAGCAGCTGCATGTACAACACGCCAACCACAGCTACGTTTACGAAGTGCTCATCTCTTTGTACCTGCCGATGCATGACTACCCCCCACCCTGCCCCGCCGGCAGTATCATATCTTTAATTAACTTGCTTACCAACATATTCCGCAAAAGTTGTTTCCTGTAAAAGAGGCCTTAAAATGTAAACAACATACTTGTTGAAATAAAATGTATAACCTGTTATACTACAAAAATCATGGAACACCCTCAGAACATTTCAATCTGGCTTCTATCCTACGTCCTGGGTTCCTAAAACCAACTCGTACCTCATTTATTTAAACCTCCCCAACATTTGTTCTGTCCTTCGTAGAGGCAGCTTCCTGCTGACCATCACCCGCCTTTAAATACATGAACATGCATTACTTGTTTTGTCACGTCATCATGGATCAGCTTATGCGGAGGCTAGCCAAGCTTGCTTAGCGATGCCAACGCAAAATGTAGAAAAAATAATAACCGCTAGAGGACTAAAGAACAGAGCGATGTGATGGTACTTGTTAACATCTCTATCGACTTACAGTGGTTCATCAGTGTACTTCGAGGATGCTACCTGTTCTCTGATTATAATGCTTCGTGGTTGCCAAAGTACCCCCTCCTCCACCCTCCCCCCCCCCCCCCCCCCCGGCCACCACCCTCTGCAATCACAATACCCACTATAGGGCTGAGCAAACAAGACCACTGTGTAGGTGGTATGCTCGCTACCACGTGACTTCACGCAGGCCACTCGCAACCATCCGACTGGTTTGATGATACGATTTATTATATTATTTTTATTAGAATGACTACATCACGTGGAAAGATGGCCAATGTAAGATCCGAAAAAAAGGACACACCAATAAGATGAAATAGAAAAGAAGACAGACAATCTAACGAGGAAAAAAGCCAATTGAGTGAACAAGATGTCAGAAAAAACAATAAATTAATAGCAATGTTTCGGTGAGGGCGGGGGGGGGGGGAGGGTGGCTAAGCCAACAATGGATGAACGCAATGATCTAGACTTGCTAAGGATTAGAGGGATTGACCTAGAGCACTGTTCCCAACGACAGACATCCCAACAACATTATGTGCTGTTGGTGTAACGAAAATGTGACACAGCAAGGTGCAAAGGGAAACGAAAATAAAAGAGGAGAACATGAAGAGTAGGTGCACGAATCGAGAAACTAACGCGTGTAACATTCACATACATGTACATCACAAACCTTAGCAAACTGACCCGACAGCAGAATTATCGAATCCTGAACTGACATACAGACAGGCGTCCTTGTGAGCATGGAGCATCGTTAAACATGCCAGTACCACCATCTATCTCCACACAGTCTTCACCGCCCGGACCCACATTGTTTGGCTCGCCCTCCAGAAAGTTGTTGATCACAGCGGGCCGCCCAGAGACATCTACGAACCTTCCCTCGGTTTTGAAATCATTGTAGAACAACCAGACACCAGTAACTCAACCATGATGCGTCTTACCATTGATCTGGCATTTGTTCTGTGCCTGGTCTCAATGACTTTGGCTGACGACATTACCGCGGATAAGAGTAAGCGCTATGCTGAAGAGTACTTGGCCTCTATGGCCGGAGAAGAGATTGATCAGGCACGCCAACTGGCGGAGGAGCGACGTGCAGCAGGAGATTACACAACTGCAAAGAAGGTCAATAGCACCTCCAGTGCTGTGGGAAAGCGTGAGCCAAGAACAGCTTCAATGACTGTCCAGTGTTGCAGAAACCCAAGAACTGGACTTTTGATCTACCGCTACGAGAATCGCCCCATGACCCGTGAACAAGCGCGCCGCAACTGCCGACGGAATGGTGGAGATCTGGCCAGTCCGAGGAACATGCAAGAATTCATTGTCCTAGAGAATCTCATCCGCCCATTCACAGGCGTTCCTGGTGTCTGGTTGTTCTACAATGATTTCAAAACCGAGGGAAGGTTCGTAGATGTCTCTGGGCGGCCCGCTGTGATCAACAACTTTCTGGAGGGCGAGCCAAACAACGTGGGTCCGGGCGGTGAAGACTGTGTGGAGATGGATGGTGGTACTGGCACAGAACGGAACAAACGCAAGGGGAATGGTAAGGCGCATCATTGTTATCCTACTACTGAGCGAAGAGACGATTTTTAATAATGAACAAAGCCGGCTTTGAACAACAGCAGCTCAGAAGGTATCTGGTGATCATTAACTGTTGTGCTTGGTTTCGTAGAGAAATCAGCTCAACATGACCCTTTTATACCAGATTGTAAGGAGGTTTTGTGGCTACAAGGCGATGACTACAATGTCCTTCGAATGCCTCTCCGGGGCGCAGCATATACATGTAGACCAGAATGAGCAGCTGAAACTGGGAGAGCTTTTTTGTAAGAGCTTAGAAACCCGCAGGCAGACACACGTGCACACACACACACACACACACACACACACACACACACACACACTACTACTAATACTACTACTACTACTACTACTACTACTACTACTACTACTACTACTACTACTACTACTACTACTACTACTACTACTACTACTACTACTACTACTACTACTACTACTACTACTACTACTACTACTACTACTCCTACTACTACTACTACTACTACTACTACTATGTACAGCTACCCTATCGGGCCACGCCGCTCCCAGAAGCGGGAGACACACACACACACACACACGCACACACACGAAGACACATAGAAGACACATATCATGCACAGACAAAGTATCCTGGATCGACTGTGTCTATCTCATCAAAGATGCTATGCATCTGCTGTGGTAATGGGCGTCATGACAGTGCAGATCTTACAGTGGTTGCTGGTCTAATGCCCAGGGAAGGGCCAAGTATCCTTGGATTCCAAATAACTACTGGTGTCTTCTTACCGTATGCCTCACCTAGACAACAACTCGTGACGTTGGGATGTTTCACCTTCTGCTGTCCTCTTCTTTCCCAGTCTCAATCCCCTGCCACTTTGACCTGTTCGGTTAGCATAAGTTTTTGGAGCCATGATGACTTTGCCCGAGGCCATGCGGTGTCCTGAATGTCTGGCATGTTCGTGTGTGTAATTGTGTATGTGCTTCGCTGTAGTTCTGGACTTGCGTTCACGAGTCCTTTGGAAGTGCATATATGTCCTTTACTGCAATAGTGCGGTGTGATGAGCACACAAAATGCATTTCTCGCCTAAGCGAGAGAGCTTAGGAACCTGGTCATCGGATGTTTTTTCACCGTCCGTGTACGATTGAGTCAGGCTTAGTTTTCCGAATCCCTGGGAACGCGTCCTTCTTCCCCGATGCATATTCTACGGCGTGGAAGGTGTGTTTATCAGACCCACCAGCAAATGGTCAGAGATAGAATATCCCATTCACTAAAATTATCTATGCTTCCTTTGCCAGTTTATCTTCCCTTCTGTTCTTTGTCTTGGCTTTCTCAGGCAGTTTTGTTGACTCACCAGTGGAAGCTATCCAATTTTTGAATACGGTTGTTATTATTTTGTACACGTTAGTCTCTGTGTGTACGGGATACTAGAGTCGTCGCCATAAATTCCTGGCAATACCGATGCCATGGATACAGTACCATGGTACCAGCACAGCATTGAACTATCTGCAGTCCAGCGCTGCAATGGTGAGAACATGTTCCGAACACTCTAAAACCTCAGTGCAGACCAATCAAACGCGTTTGTTCTGAACGATCCTGTTGCGGATCCCACCAATCGAGCGCCCTAAAGCTGGCTTTGCCCTGTGCATGAGAGACGCGAAGAATGTATCATTAATTTTGCCATTCATTGATCTCCACTTCAACACCGAAGACCAGACAGCTTGGCCAACTAGAGTGTTGCAAAATATTGGTTTCAAAAAAGTGAAGGACAGCTTGGAAAATACTGTCGGCTGATTATGTTCCATGTTCTCCGTTTGATCTCTCTGATCGCGGACGGGAATTCGGTCAATGTGCGCAGGATGGTAGCTTTCGCACGCCAGGGACATTAGCTGGGGCAATCAGCATTGTCAGCAATGCCTACAGTACATTCATCGGAAACTGGCCCGCTGGCTTTTGAAAGTTGGATTTGGGCCGAATTGAGGATCAAAACCCCACTTTAAATCTCACAAATCTGGGTTTTGGATCTGCTTCTCCATACATTTTGCCATGGCATACCTGTCCTAATTTTGTAAAACCTGGCTGAATTTCTATTTCCCTGTTCTTGGACTTTTCTGGCCTCAAATGTGGCAAGGAGTAATTGCACGGGTCACACAATGCAGGATGTACTGTTGTTTTCACGATATCTTAAACTATGTGAGAGAGACACCAAAAGGTTAGGGTGCCAGTTTCCAATGAATGGACTGTAGCACTTGACTAGAGTAAGATACTATACGTCATATCTGTGCATGTATAATAATCTACTTGAGTCCTACAAGCACTGCCCGCTAGTTTTCGAGATCTACTACTTGTGGGTACTTCAACTCCACTACTTTCCGTGCTGGCTGACTTACAATGTAGAAATGTAGATGGCACTTGTCGGCTTAAGTACCAGCCTGATCCAGCATTGCACATTGATCTATATGTACATGTATATTGTACCAAGGTACAAAGTAACACTGTTACTTGTTACAGGAGAGAGAAAGCCAAGATGAATACACACGATGACAGCAGTCTAAAATGCTGTTGAGAACAAGTCAAACATGTACTACGTAGTAGATAGGAACACATTTAAGGGCAACAAGAAAAAGGCAAGAATAGCTGCTGCCCCCCCCCCCCCCCCCCCCTGCTCGGTGTGTAGGTGATACACTCAGTACCACGTGACTCCACGGAGGCAACTCACAACCAGCCGGCTGGTTTGATGATGAAAGATGGCCAATGTCATTTCCGAAAAGGGGACACACTGGTAGAATGAAAGAGAAAAGAAGACGGACAAACTACCTAGGACGAAAAATGATTGAACGAACACGATATCAAAACAGCCTTGTACTGGCAATGTTTCGGGACGATACACATGTAGAAGGGTAGCTAAGCTCAGGCAGAAGTAAATGAGCGATTTGACTAATACAAGTACTTCCAAAATATAAAAGTAGAGGTATAGCACTGTTCACGATGAGAGTCAACTCAACAATAACATTGGGGTTGGTGAAAGTTGGACATAGCAAGATGGAACGGAAAACGAAAAAAGGTAAACATGGAGAGTAGGTGCAAGAAGCGCGAAACTAACGTGCGAAACAATAACGTGCATGGTAAAACTTATCAAACTGACCCGACAGCAGAATAATAGAATTCTGAACTGACAGACAGACAGGCGTTCTTGTGATCACAGCGACCCTTTTATACCAGATTGTGAGGAGGTTTTGTGTCTACAAGGCGATGACTACATGTGCTTCGAATGACTCTCCGGGTCGCAGCCTATACATGTAGACCAGAAGGAGCAGCTGAAATTGGGTGAGCTTTTGGGTAAGAGCGAAATAAACCTT
Source organism: Sycon ciliatum (assembly GCF_964019385.1). Lineage (NCBI taxonomy): Eukaryota > Metazoa > Porifera > Calcarea > Leucosolenida > Sycettidae > Sycon > Sycon ciliatum. The sequence continues at coordinate 8,218,026 of NC_088652.1, read as the reverse complement.
AGAAATCCGCAGGCAGACATGCCCGCACACACACACACACACACACACACACACACACACACACACACGCACACACACGAAGACACATAGAAAACACATAATTAGACCAGCAACCACTGTAAGATCTGCACTTTCATGACGCCCATTGCCACAGCAGATGCATAGCATCTTTGATGAGATGGACACAATCGATCCAGGATACTTTGTCTGTGCATGATAATATCATGCACAGACAAAGTATCCTGGATCGACTGTGTCTATCTCATCAAAGATGCTATGCATCTGCTGTGGCAATGGGCGTCATGACAGTGCAGATCTTACAGTGGTTGCTGGTCTAATGCCCAGGGAAGGGCCAAGTATCCTTGGATTCCAAATAACCACAGGTGTCTTCTTACCGTACGTACGCCTCACCTAGACAACAGCTCCTAACGTTGAGTGTTCCACCTTGCGCTGTCCTTTTCTTTCCCAGTCTCAATCCCCTGCCACTTTGACCTGCTGGGTTAGAATTAGCTTTGGAGCCATGATGACTTTGCCCGAGGCCATACGGTGTTCTGAATGTCTGGCACATTTGTGTATGTAATTGTGTATGTGCTTCACTGTAGTTCTGGACTTGCGTTCACGATCCCTTTGGAAGTGCATATGTGTCCTTTACTGCACTGTTGCGGTGTGATGAGCACACAATATGTATTTCTCGCCTAAGCGAGAGGGCTTAGGAACCTGGTCATCGGATGTTTTTTCACCATCCGTGTACGATTGAGTCAGGCTTAGTTTTCCGAATCCCTAGGAACGCGTCCTTCTTCGCCGATGCATCTTCTACGGCGTGGAAGGTGTGTTTATCTGACCCATCATCAAATGGTCAGAGATAGAATATCCCATTCACTATAATTATCTATGCTTCCTTTGCCAGTTTGTCTTCCCTCCTGTTCTTTGTCTTGTTTTTCTCCGGCAGTTTTATTGAGACTCACCTGTGGAAGCTGTCCCATTTTCGTATACGGTTGTTATTGTTGTGTGCACGTATGTCTCTGTGTGTACGGGATACTAGAGTCGTCGCCAAAAATTCCGGGCAATATCGATGCCATGGATATAGTACCATATTCTAGCACAGCACTGAACTATCTGCAGTCCAGCGCTGCAATGGGTGTACATGGATACACACAGACCCACAGCAGGGCATAGTCATAGCATGTGCCGTGCCAGTATTTGTTTTGTATTTACGGATTCTCCACAGGCCTCAGCCTATCTCGAGGGAGTCTCCGCCAACAGCCTATGAAGAAGAAGAAGCTGAGGAGAAAATAAAAAAAGATTGAAAGATGCGAGGTGGTAGTAATTTAGTTAACACAGTGCTTAATGATATCGCATAGCGTTTCGTGACTCATGTGGATTTAAAACGTGATATAGGATACTGAACGATTCAGCACTCCAGAATGTGTCACACAACTGCACTATGGACATGCTCAAAGAGGCTTTTGCTCCGCGTTTCTCGAGTAGCGCCTCGAACAGTACGGCATTACATACATTCAGGTGACGTAATCAGTACTGCAGTGCATTCATTCATGTGACGTAATCAGTACTGCCGTGCATTCATTCAAGTGACGTAATACACTTAGCTACATGTACATGTATACGATTCTCGTTACAGTGTGGTGCTTGATGCGGGTGACGTCTTTCACTAAGAGACCTACCCACAGGTAACGTTAAAACAGAACATTGAAAATAAGTGGAGAGACTGTACAGGTGTACGCTGGAAAATGCGTTTGTATTTATTTGTGATTGAAGGGTTCCCAAGGTTGGAAACACACAAGACATGTACACTGTAGTTATCTTAATAGCGCCATACGCCGACCCGGAGTCGTACGTGTACATGTACATGTACACGTACATGTACATGTACACGTACATGTACATGTACGTGTACCTGCCTTGCTCAAGTACTAGTAAGTTGCCAGTGCATGTGATGTGCTACAGTAGCTGTAGCCTGCATTTACACATTGTGCAGTACATGGTACCGGTAGATGCACTCTCGTGAAAAACGATCGTGCAAATCCCCTGCTACGAGACTTAGCATGAGTTTGCAAGCACGCCATGCAGTGGCATCCCAGGCACAAGACGAATGTTAAATCTCGCTTGTATAAGCCGCCGGCACCACTACTGCTGTGTGATTTGGAGGAGTGAGCTATTCACACATGGACCAACACGTACAATATGTTCGTGAACTACTTTTGAAGTAATTAATTTCCTGTGCAAACACAGAACGATACTTTTTTCAAATGGCTAGGCGACTATTTTCACATGAGCGTTTGTACAACCTGGTACTTACCTGTAGATCGTTTGCTGAACATAGTGTTCCTCAACACTGGCAACAGGACAGCCTGTGGCAATGTTCCTATGAAAGAATAATTGGTACTTTTTACTAATGCCTCTCCTTGACCATTGACTTCACACTGCCGGCCACATCGTGTAAGCCATGTATTGATCCTCTGGTTTCTGTTGAAGAAAGTAAATTATCCTGTCCTTTCCAGACGGGAACTCGTTGCTATTGCAGTTGGTGCGCATAAGTATCATGCCCCGATGAAAAGGACTGAGATACCTTTAGAAATCCGTTAGCGGAGGACAGATTTTCATTGCAGGTCAGATTTACAATGGGATCTGGGACGGAAAACGCAAATTTCAACTTCTTTGTAATAGACTCAGATGGAGAGCCAAGGTTTACTTTATACAAAGAGAAAGACCAAGCAACTACAAGTTACGCTATACTGTCCACCAACACCACCTGCCGGAGCCTGGCTAGACCCCCCCCCCCCTGCCCCGCCGGCTGTATCATATCTTTAATTAACTTGCTTACCAACATATTCCACGAAAAGGATTTCCTGCAAAAGAGTAGAAAATAATGTAAACAACACACCTGTTGAAATAAAATGCATGACCTGCCATTCTGTCGTTCTGGGTTCCTCAACCCAACTCGTAGCTCATTTATTTAAACCTCCTCAACATTTGTTCTGTCCTTCGTACAGGCAGCTTCCTGCCCGCCTTTAAATACATGTACATGCATTACTTGTTTTGTCACCTCATCATGGATCAGCTTATGCGGAGGCTAGCCAAGCTTGCTTAGCGATGCCAACGCCAAAACGCAGAAAAATAAAAATAAACACTGGAGGACTAAAGAGCAGTGTGATGTGATGGGACCTGTGAACATCTTTATCGAGTTACAGTAGTACGATTAATTAATGTCAACAGTGTACATGGACATGGAGGATGCTACCTGTTCTCTGATTATAATGCTTCGTGGGTGCCAAAGTACCCCCCCCCCCCCCTTCCCGGCCACCACCCTCTGCAATCACAATACCCACTATAGGGCTGAGCAAACAAGACCGCTGTGTAGGTGGCAGGGTCGAATTCACTTGACTCCACGCGGGCCACTCGCAACCATTCGACTGGTTTGATGATACGATTTATTACTTTTATTAGAATGACTACATCATGTGGAAAGATGGCCAATGTAAGATCCGATAATTGGACACACCAATAAGATGAAATAGAAAAGACGACAGACAATCTAACGAGGAAAAAAGCCAATTGAGTGAACAAAACGGCAGAAAATTAACAATACAATGGCAATGTTTCGGTCAGGAGGGGGGGGGGGAGGGTGGAAGGGTGGCTAAGCCAACAATGATTGAACGCAATGATCTAGACAGGCTAAGGATTATAGGGATTGACCTAGAGCACTGTTCCCAACGACAGCCATCCCAACAAGATTATGTGCTGTTGGTGTTACGAAAATGTGTCACAGCAAGGTGCAAAGGGAAACGAAAATAAAAGAGGAGAACATGAAGAGTAGGTGCACGAATCGAGAAACTAACGTGTGTAACATTCACATACATGTACATCACAAACCTTAGCAAACTGACCCGACAGCAGATTTATCGAATTCTGAACTGACATACAGACAGGCGTTCTTGTGAGCATGGAGTATCGTTAAACATGCCAGTAGCACCATTCATCTCCACACAGTCTTCACCGCCCGGACCCACGTTGTTTGGCTCGCCCTTCAGAAAGTTGTTGATCACAGCGGGCCGCCCAGAGACATCTACGAACCTTCCCTCGGTTTTGACATCATTGTAAAACAACCAGACACCAGGAACGCCTGTGAATGGGCGGATGAGATTCTCCAGGACAATGAATTCTTGCATGTTTCTCGGACTGGCCAGGTCTCCACCATTCCGTCGGCAGTTGCGGCGCGCTTCTCCACGGGTCATGGGGCGACTCTCGTAGCGGTAGATCAAAAGTCCAGTTGATGGGTTTCTGCAACACTGAACCGTCATTGAAGCTGTTCTTGCCTCACGCTTGCCCACAGCACTGGAGGTGCTATTGACCTTCTTTGCAGTTGTGTAATCACCTGCTGCACGTCGCTCCTCCGCCAGTTGGCGTGCCTGATCAATCTCTTCTTCGTCCATAGAAGCCAAGTACTCTTCAGCATAGCGCTTACTCTTATCCGCGGTAATGTCGTCAGCCAAAGTCATTGAGACCAGGCACAGAACAAATGCCAGAGCAATGGTAAGACGCATCATGGTTGAGTTACTAGAGGAAAGAATATATTTCTGATAATGAACACAGCTCGCAATAGGGACTGAAGGTTGGAATTGATCAATGAGGGTTTCGTCTCTGAAGTTAGTCAGCTCGTCATGGTCCTTTTATACTCCCCTTCGCGAGATCTTTGACAAGGTCAGATGCTGAATAGTTCCAACAGCTCTTTGTCCATGTAATATCCTCAAAATGGACAGTTGACGCTGGGGGGAGCCTTTGGTTAGAGTAAGGAGAAGCCATACGCAAACACGCACAGAATGCACACAGTCTGTAGCATTCACTAGTTGAGGGCATGGCAAAGTGGAAAAGTGGAATACAAAATGACTTTCACCAATTTAGTGTCTGTCGATTATACTTCACTGCAGATGCGGTGTTACTTCTGTCAGAGTCGGGGCGCCGCTGCGGTGAAATTATACTTCATTGCAGATGCGGTGTTACTTCTATCAGAGTCGGGGCGCCGCTGCGGTGAAATTATACTTCACTGCAGATGCGGTGTTACTTCTATCAGAGTCGGGGCGCCGCTGCGGTGAAATTATACTTCATTGCAGATGCGGTGTTACTTCTATCAGAGTCGGGGCGCCGCTGCGGTGAAATTATACTTCACTGCAGATGCGGTGTTACTTCTATCAGAGTCAGGGCGCCGCTGCGGTGAAATTATACTTCATTGCAGATGCGGTGTTACTTCTATCAGAGTCGGGGCGCCGCTGCGGTGAAATTATACTTCACTGCAGATGCGGTGTTACTTCTATCAGAGTCGGGGCGCTGCTGCGGTGAAATTATACTTCATTGCAGATGCGGTGTTACTTCTATCAGAGTCGGGGCGCCGCTGCGGTGAAATTATACTTCATTGCAGATGCGGTGTTACTTCTATCAGAGTCAGGGCGCCGCTGCGGTGAAATTATACTTCACTGCAGATGCGGTGTTACTTCTATCAGAGTCGGGGCGCCGCTGCGGTGAAATTATACTTCATTGCAGATGCGGTGTTACTTCTATCAGAGTCGGGGCGCCGCTGCGGTGAAATTATACTTCATTGCAGATGCGGTGTTACTTCTATCAGAGTCGGGGCGCCGCTGCGGTGAAATTATACTTCATTGCAGATGCGGTGTTACTTCTATCAGAGTCGGGGCGCCGCTGCGGTGAAATTATACTTCACTGCAGATGCGGTGTTACTTCTATCAGAGTCGGGGCGCCGCTGCGGTGAAATTATACTTCACTGCAGATGCAGTGTTACTTCTATCAGAGTCGGGGCGCCGCTGCGGTGAAATTATACTTCACTGCAGATGCGGTGTTACTTCTATCAGAGTCGGGGCGCCGCTGCGGTGAAATTATACTTCACTGCAGATGCGGTGTTACTTCCATCAGAGTCGGGGCGCCGCTGCGGTGAAATTATACTTCATTGCAGATGCGGTGTTACTTCTATCAGAGTCGGGGCGCCGCTGCGGTGAAATTATACTTCATTGCAGATGCGGTGTTACTTCTATCAGAGTCGGGGCGCCGCGGCGGTGAAATTATACTTCACTGCAGATGCGGTGTTACTTCTATCAGAGTCGGGGCGCCGCTGCGGTGAAATAATACTTCACTGCAGATGCGGTGTTACTTCTATCAGAGTCGGGGCGCCGCTGCGGTGAAATTATACTTCACTGCAGATGCGGTGTTACTTCTATCAGAGTCGGGGCGCCGCTGCGGTGAAATTATACTTCACTGCAGATGCGGTGTTACTTCCATCAGAGTCGGGGCGCCGCTGCGGTGAAATTATACTTCATTGCAGATGCGGTGTTACTTCTATCAGAGTCGGGGCGCCGCTGCGGTGAAATTATACTTCATTGCAGATGCGGTGTTACTTCTATCAGAGTCGGGGCGCCGCGGCGGTGAAATTATACTTCACTGCAGATGCGGTGTTACTTCTATCAGAGTCGGGGCGCCGCTGCGGTGAAATTATACTTCACTGCAGATGCGGTGTTACTTCTATCAGAGTCGGGGCGCCGCTGCGGTGAAATAATACTTCACTGCAGATGCGGTGTTACTTCTATCAGAGTCGGGGCGCCGCTGCGGTGAAATAATACTTCACTGCAGATGCGGTGTTACTTCTATCAGAGTCGGGGCGCCGCTGCGGTGAAATTATACTTCATTGCAGATGCGGTGTTACTTCTATCAGAGTCGGGGCGCCGCGGCGGTGAAATTATACTTCACTGCAGATGCGGTGTTACTTCTATCAGAGTCGGGGCGCCGCTGCGGTGAAATTATACTTCACTGCAGATGCGGTGTTACTTCTATCAGAGTCGGGGCGCCGCTGCGGTGAAATAATACTTCACTGCAGATGCGGTGTTACTTCTATCAGAGTCGGGGCGCCGCTGCGGTGAAATAATACTTCACTGCAGATGCGGTGTTACTTCTATCAGAGTCGGGGCGCCGCTGCGGTGAAGACACAATGGCAACTGTTTTTCATTTAAAATACCCAGGAAAGGACCAAGCATTCTTGGATTGCAATCACTGCTGGTTTCTAGTTACGGAATGTCTCGCCTAGTCAAGAGCTCATGACGTAGGGATATTTCACCAAGAGGGGTCCTTTCCTCACCCTGTCTCAGTCGTTGCCACATTGCAAAGCTGGGTTGGTGGAAGGTATTGGAGCCAAGATACTTTCGTATGGCCACACAGTGTTCGTAATATCGACGTCTGATTTTATTTACATGTATCCTGCCGCCAATGAGGTTATCCCAATCAGGCAATCACTCAATACTATATACGTAGGTGTGAAGCATCACCTATTACCTGTTTGAGGCAAAGTTGGGGAATGCCTTAATAGTTTTCAAAGCTGGTCACGCCCTTCTCCTCCATGCACACACACACACGCACATGCACACGCAAGCGCCCATGAACTCTCTCTCTCTCTCACACACACACAAACATACATACATTCATACACACACATATACACGCACACGTTGCCCGTGGAGGACCTGGGATTTACGACATGCCGGCACCCCGGACAAAGTCAATGGGCATGGATATCTTGACTCCGCTCATCCCCAATAGCATCATGAATAGTTTTGAAACTCGGATACTGAGCAAATAATGTTCGCGTTTTAAAAGAAGAGACTTGCCTCTTTGTCGCACTATCTCTCTGTATAATTATCTCGTTACCTTGGCGGACTGTTCTGTCATAACTGCTAGCATATGGTTTTTTTACCTTTACTAAAATGTAAATAGTTTTGAATGACCCCTATGCCTATGGTGTAGTGATCTGCTAGCTGAGCAGTGCTCGTTACACTTCGATCCTTGATATGAGTGACGTCTTTCACTAAGAGGTCTGCCATCAAGTAACGTTAACATGACAAAATAAATGGAAAATCTCACATACTGGTAAACGCTCTAACACGCGTGCGCTTCCATTATTGTTTATCTCCGGGTTCCCCAGGTTAGCATGCATAGTACAGTGTGCCTCTCAATGGTGCAGTGCGTGTCGTGGCCCTGATCTCAACTAGCGTGCTTGTGTAGCCTTCACCACTCAGCACAAGAGCGTTAGTACTACCAGTCTCTTGTACGGGCAAAACCAAATTTGATGTTTAGTGCCACAGGTCGAGTGTGTTACCCAGCAGTACGCATTGTTCACATTATGCATATCGGAGACACCTGAGAGTTGTTGTGGGTATACGCTACCCACAGATAATCAGCAACGATGACCTCCACCGCAGAACAGAGACACAGCCCCTAACTGTCCTGGTTAAAGCTGCTCGGATGCGACTACTCGGTCACATCTGCAGACTGGACAAGGAGTCCCCAGCACAAATGGCCATGACATCATACTTCCGGCAAACAAAGGACGAGAAAAAATTCCGTGGCCGGCCGCCTTCCACACTCCCAACAATACTGAGAACGGACCTCGCAACAAAGGGAATGAAGCTGCAGACGGATAAAGATCTCTCACACATCAGGGACCTGGCAGAGGACAGAGCAGTATGGCGGCAGCTTTTCCGCACCTGAGCCTGCAGAGGAATGCCCGGATTTGGCCAAACGGAACATGACATGATGTATGGTGAATTCAATGGACAATCTGATATATTTCTTCAATATCCTTTGCCTCCTGTTTCTTTTTCCCTGCCTTCGACCCCGCTGCTCTGTGACCCTTCCCTCGCTTTCTCTTGTCCTTACTATCTTTTGACTTGTTGAGCGGCCTGAGCGAATGCTAGGGGTGGATGTGTAGTATGTCGATTTGTTGATTTATGTAGTAACACACCCTGATGCAAACGCGGAGAGGCAAATAATAATAATGATAATGCATAGTGCGAACACGGTGTTTGTACAAGCCACTTGGAACCAGTGAGTGTTCACACAGAAAATCCAGTTGCATGCCAGGCATGTAAGGTGTGGTCCGCGTATCCAGAAAATTTGGGGATCGGGGGAAATTTGATTTAGGCACCAACTTAAGTGGCATAATTACATGCAGGTAGATGTTACTTGAAAGTAATATTCTAAAGGTCAAGGTATCGATTGCCGCACGGGATGGAGTCCGCCCTGCACACCCAGAAAATCATACATGTACCAGCAGTTAAATGGACAGGTATACGCACATGGACATGTAACGCACTAGCAGGCACTCCGCTAACGCAAACGCGCATGTGCACAAGGAGATAAGCCGAAGCTGGAATCCGAGCCGCTTGTAAATCTAATAATTATTGTGTAGGCTTTCTGGGAGACTGTAATTGCAATATAAGATGAGTACTTTCCCAGTTTGTAATGCGAACATGGCAGCATGCGGTTGAAGACCATTCGCAACCAGCTCTAATTGAACCATACTGCGCCCACTGCACAGCATTCTTTCGGATCTGTGGAGAGTTGGCCGTTCCCAGGGCATTCTAAGACCTGCCACCATAGCATTAAGGATATACTGGCGTCGCCTTTTCGTACTAATGGAGACGTAGGGTGTCTAAGCCAAAAATACTAAGAGGATCCTGAAGCAGTCGGCACCTCCCCGTTAAAGAGAGTAGCTAGCATACAGTATAAAATGGGCAGCTGAAACAACAGAAACCAAACCAACAGTTGATCCACATCGGTCATATAATTAATTAGTCGACATTGACAAAATTAACCTTCAGAAAATATTCTCTACTTTCCAGTGAAGTGAATATGATGCGTCTTACCATTCTTCTGGCGTTTGGTCTGTGCCTGCTCTCAATGACTTTGGCTGGCACAATTTCCTCAGAGGATAGCGGAAGCTATGCTGAGGTTCTCTTTGACTCCCTGGACGAAGAGGAGATTGACAAGGCACATGAACTGGCTGAGGAGACTGCATCGTATGCGAGCAAGAGCCATGCTGAGGAGTACTTGGACAACCTGGACGAAGAAGAGATTGATCAGGCACGTCAAGTGGGTGCGGAAGCACATTCAGCAGGTGCAAAGAAGGCCAACAGCACCTCCAGTGCTATGGGCAAGCGTGAGGCAAGAACAGCTTCAATGACTGCCCAGTGTTGCAGAAACTCCAGAACTGGACTTTTGATCTACCGCTACGAGAATCGCCCCATGACCCGTGGAGAAGCGCGCCGCAACTGCCGACGGAATGGTGGAGACTTGGCCAGTCCGAGCAACATGCAAGAATTCATTGTCCTAGAGAATCTCATCCGGCCATTCACAGGCGTTCCTGGTGTCTGGCTGTTCTACAATGATGTCAAAACCGAGGGAAGGTTCGTAGATGTCTCTGGGCGGCCCGCTGTGATCAACAACTTTCTGAAGGGCGAGCCAAACAACGTTGGTCCGGGCGGTGAAGACTGTGTGGAGATGGATGGTGGTACTGGCATGTTTAACGATACTCCATGCTCACAAGAACGCCTGTCTGTCTGTCAGTTCAGGATTCGATAATTCTGCTGTCAGTTTGCCAAGGTTTGTGATGCACGCAATTGTTGGCCACGTGAGTTTCTCGATCCTCTACCTCCCCCCCCCCCCCACCCTCTCTCATTCTCTCTTATTTTTCTTTCTCTCAGTTCTATTTCTTATATTGCTATCTGCAACTTTGTTTCACAGCTTATGTGAATCAAGCATTGTTGACTGCTAGGGTGGTTATGGCTGTTAGCGGTGCATTGCATGTACTTCACTCCATCTGCCATTGGTGAAAAATCATGTCATTAGCGGTCTTTCAGTGCTAGCCTTTACCCCATTCCAGTTCCTCCTGAATTAGAATCAAAGTATTGAAGTTTCTGAGGTTGAATTTCATTGCATTAAAATGTATTGCTTCATGCCCCCCTCCCCCCCCCCATCCATGTTTGTATTGCCATCCCATGGTTTCTTCGCCGTGTCGTTTGCATTCACCCACGATTTAGTCATTCCAATGCCTGCAATCCAATCTGGTCTCTGTTTTTGTGACTTGAGTGCTCCCAGTCAGTTTTTGGTGTGCGTGTGATGTAGACAGTGCTCGTCTTTACTCTGCATTAAAACATAATCGGCTTGGGTGAGACTCGGCTAGAGGCTGAGTGTCCCGCATCCGTATGAATGTCACCACCCATCCTTTAAGGAGTTAAGTAATCTTATATTAAACTCTCTTATTATTGACCCCCACGGAAACTTGTGATCTCTAAGCGGTCAAATATGTATAGGATATTGACCAAGACGAGGTCTATATGGGAAATATAGGCCGAGTAAAAGACCGAGGTCCGCCGAGGTCTTATATTGACCACTTAGTATTGACCACTTAGCCCTCGGCGAGGACTTTAAACTTTTCCCTCAACTTAGAAAAAATCAGAACTGAAAGAAGAAAAATCTGGAGTCAAATGTTGGGATTTGAACCCAAACTGTCAGATTCTCAGTCAAAGAACTTGGGGAACATATGTACTACAAATGACAACTGAAAAGTTCTGTTTACAGAGAAGTAATGTCCAATGTAAACGGCATATGAACATACTATGTACTTCAAGTACTATTACAATAGTATTCATTTCTTCCTATAAACAAAGCTAAAAACAGCTTAGGTATGCTATGTCATGATAAATCTATTATCGCCCTCATAATCGGTCAAGATATGAAATATATTGACCTCTTTAATCGTGCAATAATAGATACTTAAAAGGTAGTTGCCCATCGGATTACAGTAGGAGCAGGTACGGATTTCCGTGATCCACATTATTGATGTTTGCTGAGTTTTGATGAAGACGGAATACCATTTTAAAATTCGCGTCTCCCAGAACGTTCCCGCGTTTAAATTCACCACCATCTTTGCGCTCTGTGGCCAACCACATACATGTACATGTACATTGTACTTGTGCATACACTCATTTGCCCAACTTTCAAAGGCTTACCCTCTGGATATGTAACAAAATGTGTTCCAGAACTCTGTTTAATTACATGCACATGTATTTCATTACGATGTAGGTTGACCCAATGCTGTAGACAGCAAGCTGGTTCGGCCTTTTAACCCTTTATTGGCCGGTTAAAATATAAACAAGCCCACGCAATCGCCAAACCTGTAACTAAATTGGACGTAACTTTAGTTTGCACTGGACAAATTCCACGATCTTGGGCATCCTGGAAAGGCCTTGACGAGAGGAGCGCAATGAGCCTACACTGGACTCCACGGGATGCACTGGCCCAGCGCTGCAAGCCAGGGAAGGCCCACCAGCGCTGGGCTCACGCTCGAGATCTATCTCTATCCACCATTTCACTCCTGTTGCTCGTATCAGACTCAAACTTTCCGTAGACACTCCCGGGAACCTGCTTTTGAAGTTGAATCGGTGTAGCCTTGTCAACAGGTGACGCAAGCAGGAAAAATCCCGGCTGTTGACCCACGCATCGCACTCTGAGCACAAATTTCCCGGGACCAATATTACGAGTGCTATAACTTACGAACCGCTCATTGTATCGCTTTGAAAATTGTTTGAGGCGACAGCTGAGAGTTTTCTCTTCGACCTACATATTTCGATCCCTCCGAGAGATTTGACCAAGTTACGATAATTTCAAAATGCCTACCCCATCGAACATCGGTGTTCGATCAATGTATGGGCCAGCCAATAAAGAAGGGCCTCCGGAAGCAGTTTTCAATTGGTCCGGTCGTACCATTGTCTTTTACACTTTGTGTATACTGTATAACATGGCGGTAGCGTAGGCCCTCCGCAGCTGTAAACATGCAGTGGTTGCCACAAAGTTGGTCCGGTATTAACCTGACCAACCGGACATGTGCTGGCGGGCCTGAAAAGTACCCAATTATTAGGTTGATAAAACACGTGTCCGTCTACACGCGGCGAGCATCACACGATTTATCCAAAATGTACAGGCTGTACTGGGTGTTAGCGGCCGTCATGAATTCACTTCGGGAATGGGCACGATATTTATACTTTTAATACTTTTCTTTACAGTGCTGCTCACAATCCGCTCACGTGAATCACCATGACCAGTTCACATCCCAATGTTCGCAAGTCTAGTGCTGCACAGCACCCAGCGTGGCATTCATTCCACTGACCGGATTTCTGTCCATCTAGAATGTAGCTACAAACTGTTATGTGACATCTGGAAAATCCATCCTGTCTCACCAACACCTTCAGTTCACGTCTCTTGCCTAGTCGATTCGTGGTGATTATCTTTTTTAGCAGGCTCGTGTATCATTACTTCTTGTACTGTACAATGTACAAGAATGTCCAATACTTGATCAGGCTGGTACTGTAGCCAAAATGTGCTATCTACATGTGCATCTATGTCAGCAATTGCGCAAACACGGAAAGTAGTGGAGTTGAAGTGCCCACAAGTAGTAGATCTCGAAAACTAGCTGCCAGTGCTTGTAGAACTCAAGTAGATATAAACAATATTGTACATGTACATGTACATGCACAGACGTGCATATTAATCTAGTCTAGTGCTAACCAATGTTATCCTCGCAGCGTACTTAGCACTTTCAGAGCGAGATGCGAGTTTAATATGCAACACGAATACCAGCCACCCTCCCCTTCCGAGCTGCGTGTACATGATGATACGTTGTATGGAGGCCAAAATACTTACCACTACAAAGTCATAAACATGTACATGTAGAGTTTACCATTACTCTGTACATGTAGACCTACCATTACTCTGGACACAAACAAAACCAACAGCAGAGGTGGTTGAAGAGTAAAATAGAACGACCAGGTGAGAAATAACGAAAGTGACAATGTTCACCGTACTCGCCCGATTGGAGCCAGTCTCAAGGATCCAGTGAAAAAATACAGCCCTCCCTTGAATAGTTCCCCCCCCCCTCCGGTCTTGTAACCACACGCATGTGCAAGCAATTAACATTTTATTGGCCAGCCCATACATTGATCGAACACCGATGTTCGATCGGTTAGGTTGGTTGGTATATTTTATTTTACTTCGCCAGAGTGAACAGGCATTGCTGCCTTCTTGCCTGGACAAGTGGATGGTCCAAGCTCTCACAAAAAGACGAAGAAAGGAAAGAAACATTACATGAGAATGTGAAGCATGCAATCTTATAAGAGAAAATTCCAGGAGAGTGTGACGCATGCATGATGAAAGAGGAGAGATTGATTCGAGATAGAGATAGATAGATAGGGAGAGAGAGAGAGAAAGTGAGTGAGAGAGAGAGAAAGAGAGAGATAGAGAGAGAGACTGCTTTATTGCCTGGACAATTGAATTGTCCAAGCTCTTACAAAATGACCAACAACAACAGCAACGGCAACAACAGCAAGAGCGATAGCGACAACAACAACAGACCAACAAAAACAGCAACTGCAACACACAGCAGCAACAAAAACAAGAGAGAAAGAGAGAGTAAGTTACATTTATAAAGACAGGTAAGTCTAACAAATGAGGACTGAGACCTCTACAACAGGGTTTTTACGCCTGAAAGCAGGTGCATGATTTAACAAGCAGGTTGTCAGTCTAGATTTTATGCGCAGATGGAGAAAAAGCGCAGAATTTTTGTAATGAGATGAAAAGCAGAAATAATAAGAAATAATAGGAAAAGATGAAATGAAAGCCTGCTCACAACCCCGCCCAGCCTTGCGAACTGGGTATGGTGGATTAAGAACCCGGGGAGAGAGAGATAGAGAGA
>NC_088652.1:8080924-8200924 GCF_964019385.1 Sycon ciliatum | reverse complement strand
TGGACTGGCTCAAAACAAGACAGGCCAGTATCAGCGAAAAACAGAGTCAAACACTTGTCGACTTCAAGCAAACACACATCCTGTTCTTACGAACAACTGGTAATGACACTGTCGCAATTCTACAGAGTAGTGCAGTGTAGGCTAGGAACACTCGCTCTCCAAGCGTCAAAAAGCAGAAAAGCCTATCGCTTTCCTGCGGAATTCCTTGTGGTGTGAGGCACGCTTTGGTGTTTTCGCGATCCATTTTGAGAAGACAAATCCCAGGTTGTGCTCGCCGTCCGATTTGCTAATAACCAGGTCAACCGGTAAATGAAGAGGCCATCCAGTATGGCTATCTCCTGCCGTTTCATGTTTGTTCTTGTTATGGCGTACATTGCCGTGCAGATCGCATCAGGTAGGCCTCTTGATTTCATCTTGCTTGCGGGCTAGGTCGGCAGGTTAAAATTGTTATACCGTATCTTAATCCTCGGCCAGTATGACCACTGGTGAATTGCCTTATTGTAGGGTCGGAGCACGGGGAACTTGCCGTGTAGGAACTAGTGTAAACCTGCCCCTCGGCGCAGTTGAGATTCGCGGAATAATCGGGCGTTGACACTAGTCAAGAATAACAATGATGTACTTTCGTGTCCAGGTCGCCACCGCTATTCACTTGTGGCAGTCAGCGAATGCTTAACAGAACAAAATGAAAAGATTCTTCGGATGTACTGTTACATGGCAATAGGCTGTCATTGAGGAGTCAGGTGTGCAGACCGACTATACCCGCATTCTGTAAGGTATATGACACTGCTCTGCCACTTTTAATCGGCTCCCATCCCGCAGCACAGCTAAGGATTAGGTCAATATGAATACATGTACGGATTTATGACCATTGTCTCACGGTATGAGACTGTGGGAACTCTCAAGGTTGGAGATGTTGTCCTTCTTCCAGTCAAGAAGTCTGAAGCTATTACCCGCTACTGAAAGATACACCCAGCCCGAATAGTGTATCTCGCACTGCAAGCCGCCACACAATACTACGAGGAAACACCCTGTAAAGCTGCCGACCCCCGCAAAACACCCACGTTATTATTTGTAGTAGTACAGTGCTTGAAAGATGTTGCGGGGCAAAATTCTCAAAACGTTGTTGTTTGTACTATTTGGCAGGAAAGAACTACTTAAGAGAGCATGTCTGAGAAAACCAGAACATATGTGCAAGTCGATCTCTCAGATTTCGCTCAAATTTTGCAGGTAGGTTTGCTTTGGGGTGTAGATCGACATTCCAAAGCCCGCGCAAAATCTTTTGAAGGGAACCATGACATTGGCATACCCCTCAATATTGGCCCAATATTGGCACGATTTATGGGTCTACAAACGAGCCACGGCACAGCGTACAAGAACAAGCTACGAACAAAACTCCATCAAGCCAACATTACCTCACCTTAGAAGAGTTCTTGGGGCAGCACCACTTAGCCACGCCAGCATCCCAGAAGACGAGGGCAATCATCCCTTGACGCCACAAATGATCGTCTTGAAAATAGCCAAATTACAAGTGCTGATAAAACAGCGAGCTACGTCCTCAATTAGCAAACACTCAACACCGGCAGATAGTAGAACACCTCTTCTAGCACTGAGGACATGTCCCCCATCATCCTTTTTGGGTTTTCTTGAAATAAACAATTTTGAAATTTTCCACTCGACCATTCTGAAATACGTCCAAACTCATACCTGCGCAGGAAAGCTCGCCCCTCCGCGACGTCTAGTCAGCAATTTCTACTCCAACACCACTCCCAACGCTGAAGAACAAAGTGTATTGTTGACTCTGACAAGGAAAAGCAGCGGTGATCACTTGTCACTCCAAACGACAAGCTTCTCCTTGCGCCACCAACATTTTTCGGTGCAACAGTTGATGCAAAAGTGACTGAATTTTTGCGTGTAGTTTTTGGATTTTACTGCAAGAGGAATGATGAAATCACGTGCTTCGTGACACAAGAATGCCAGGTATCGTAGATCACGGTTCAGCAGTTGTTCCGAGTCACCTTGATCAAGCGCACCTGCACTTACATGGATCACCCGTTGATCAAGATCGGATCAAGTGCATCTTGATGTCCAGCTCAAGAGCACGCATGTCGTGTTGTAGGCCTTCCAGCCGGGACTTTCCCTCAACATGCAGCACGCAGACTAGGGCGAGTAGGGTCAAATCACGTTGTTCATGACGTAAGAAATCTGCCATGTGGGCGCGCGCGCCACATACCCCATGCAACCAGTGTAGGCCGCGCGCTGGTCAACTCCCAGCGACCTTGATGGCATGGACAACGGTCATTCCTTGCTGTTGCAGATCTACGTGGATCATCAGCATGTAAACTAGCCGTATACGCGTAGTTCCTGTTGAACCATGTTCGGGATGAGCGAGGTTAGTGTGAAAAAATGCATCCCTGTTCGTACTGCAAGAGGAAATATCTCAAAGAATTCTTGCCAATGCAATACTGCTAGTGCTATAACGATAGTTTCTGAATGTTCTGAGCAGAGCATGCAAGAAATATAATGCATCTTACCTCCTCCCTCATGGTCTGTTTCAAATAGCGCCTCGGGAACGATCGTGATCATATTGTGTCGTGCACCAGAAAGCATTATCCTACGTCACGATGAACGTGATTTCTTCATTCCTCTTGCAGTAAAATCCAAAAACTACACGCAAAAATTCAGTCACTTTTGCATCAACTGTTGCACCGAATTATGTTGGTGGCGCGAGGAGAAGCTTGTCGTTTGGAGTGACAAGTGATCACCGCTGCTTTTCCTTGTCAGAGTCAACAATACACTTTGTTCTGCAGCGTTGGCAGTGGTGTTGGAGTAGAAATTGCTGACTAGACGTCGCGGAGGGGCGAGCTTTCCTGCGCAGGTATGAGTTTGGACGTATTTCAGAATGGTCGAGTGGAAAAATTCAAAATTGTTTATTTCAAGAAAACCCAAAAAGGATGATGGGGGACATGTCCTCAGTGCTAGAAGAGGTGTTCTACTATCTGCCGGTGTTTAGTGTTTGCTAATTGAGGACGTAGCTCGCAGTTTTATCAGCGCTTGTAATTTGGCTATTTTCAAGACGATCATTTGTGGCGTCAAGGGATGATTGCCCTCGTCTTCTGGGATGCTGGCGTGGCTAAGCGGTGCTGCCCCAAGAACTCTTCTAAGGTGAGGTAATGTTGACTTGATGGAGTTTTGTTCGTAGCTTGTTCTTGTACGCTGTGCCGTAGCTCGTTTGTAGACCCATAAATCGTGCCAATATTGGGCCAATATTGAGGGGTATGCCAATTTCATGGTTCCCTTCAAAAGATTTTGTGCGGGCTTTGGAATGTCGATCTACACCCCAAAGCAAACCTACCTGCAAAATTTGAGCGAAATCTGAGAGATCGACTTGCACATATGTTCTGGTTTTCTCAGACATGCTCTCTTAATTCATTTCTTTTCGACGAAAAATCATGATCATGACCGTGTACCACTTGTTACATACTCAATATAGGTATAGGAAGTTGATCACATTTACTGACTTCTTGTGCTTTGATGTTGTTATGATCATGTAAGGAAGTAGAGCAATCGCAACAGACAAGTCTATAAATTTTACAAGGTACGCTTGGTAAGCGGGTGAAACAACCTTGATTGAAGAAACGGAAGCTCCATACTACGTCATAATCCCTGATGATGTGTGGCAAAATCGGCTTTAAAAATAATATAGTATAGTAGTATAGTACTAGAGCGCTTAAAAGATTCAAAGATTCAATTCAAGGTAATGACACTGAACTCTGAGTGCTAGTTGGATATGTGATCTGTTTAATTTTTGATTTTGCAGGACAAAGAAGATACTGTTCGCTTACTCCGTACCTTGGACGGGTTACGAATGGACGCAAAATCCTGAGGAAGGAACATAACCCCTCTCCACAAGATGGCCAGGCACGCGCCTGGTACCCGTTCACATTGACTGTATCATGTGGCTTCGGGTATCACGTGACTGGAAGAGGAGGAGCCACAAGAATGGCTGTGATGCGGTGCATGGAAGATGGTACTTGGCAATGTTTCGGGAAGATACACATGTAGAAGGGTAGCTAAGCTCAGGCAGAAATAAATGAGCGATTTTGACTAATACAAGTGCTTCCAAAATATAAAAGTAGAGGTATAGCACTGTTCACGATGAGAGTCAACTCAACAATAACATTGGGGTTGGTGAAAGTTGGACATAGCAAGATGGAACGGGAAACGAAAAACGGTAAACATGGAGAGTAGGTGCAAAAACGAGAAACTAACGTGCGAAACAATAACATGCATGGTAAAACATATCAAACTGACCCGACAGCAGAATTATCGAGATCTGAAGTGATAGACAGACAGGCGTTCTTGTGATCACAGCGACCCTTTTATACCAGACTGTTAGGAGGTTTTGCGGCAACAAGGCGATGACTACATGTCCTTAGAATGACTCTCCGGGTCGCAGCCTATACATGTAGACCAGAAGGAGCAGCTGAAACTGGGAGAGCCTTTGGGTAAGAGACAGAGAGACACGCGCACACAACAATAAAAACCGTATACGAAAATGGCACAGCTCCCACAGGTGATTCTCAATAAAACTGTCTGAGAAAAACAAGACAAAGAGCAGAAGGGAAGACAAGCTGGCAAAGGAAGCATAGATAATTATAGTGAATGGGATATTCTAGCTCTGACCATTTGCTGATGGTTCTGATAAACACACCTTCCACGCCGTAGAAGACGCGTTCCCAGGGATTCGGAAAACTAAGCCTGACTCAATCGTACACGGACGGTGAAAAAACATCTGATGACCAGGTTCCTAAGCCCTCTCGCTTAGGCGAGGAATACATATTGTGTGCTAATCACACCGCAACAGTGTAGTAAAGGACACATATGGACTTCCAAAGGGATCGTGTACGCAAGTCCAGAACTACAGCGAAGCACATACACAATTACATACACAAATGTGCCAGACATTCAGAATATGGCCTCGGGCAAAGTCATCATGGCTCCAAAAACTAATTCTAACCCAGCAGATGAAAGTTGCAGGGGATTGAGACTGGGAAAGAAAAGGACAGCACAAGGTGAAACACTCAACGTTACAGTCCGTTTCAAAAAGATTTGCAATCCTGGCGATCGCCCGCGGAGTTTGGCGTCTTACCGTATGAGCACTCGAGCGCTGCCTGGAAAAACTCACTGTGAACGCGAAGAAATATTCCGCGCGAAAGCAGGAAAAATGACAACTCACTCACGTTGATACAGTCATGTACATCTGGTTTACAACAAACGAGTTCTTCCTCGTATCGATAATGGAGTCAGAGAGGACATGTCGAAACGAAAGAGTTGTAAATGTTGACGAGCGGCATGTGTCCCAATTCGTTTTGTGACCAAAATAGTTTCTTTGAGCTGCGATGCAGTTTACTCACCGTGTGACGAAAACGACATCGACACGGACTCATTCCCAAGGCCATGACTTGCCGGGCAAAGCTATTCATGTGACTTCGACGAAATTTTGAGAAAAGCAGACGCTTGTGAACGCTGATAGAAGACGGCGTTGACTGCTTAATTCAAATCAATTGGCGATCTTGAAACTAAAATAAATCTCAAAAGCTACAGCGCGATGACTTCCATATTCACTCACGCCATTGCAGTGTTGTGGGTGTGTTCACATGGCGTGAGCCAGTCAAGTGTCAGTCAGTTCGGCAGGAAGCGCGAGCTTCAACAACAAGTCGTTTGGTGCAGCCATCTTCTTTGTCTTGTACCAGCTTGATCACCAAAACAATGAAAAAAAAGTTTGACTTGAGGATAGGTTGGGATTTGAACTCACAACTAATTACCGGTACTTCATGGTCAGCAGACAGCATTCATAACCACAAGGCCAAAAAGGAAAGGATAAATCGTGGGCACGGTTTTGATAAAAAAATCGATACTGGCTTCCTGGGCAAATTCTAAACCATGGGAAAAGGCTGGAAACCTGGCCGAAATTCTAACTCCTTAACGGCTGGTCCAATTGTTCCGAAACCTTCACAGAACAATTTGCCGTGTCCTAACAAGCCATTCTATGTACTTTGTTGTCCAAATTTCCCTTATCTACATACTTTTTAAGACCCAAACCTGATTGTAAATCTTTTTGAAACAGACTATAGGAGCTGTTGTCTAGGTGAGGCATACGTACGGTAAGAAGACACCTGTGGATATTTGGAATCCAAGGATACTTGGCCCTTCCCTGGGCATTCGACCAGCAATCACTGTAAGATCTGCACTGTCATGACGCCTATTGCCACAGCAGATGCATAGCATCTCATCAAAGATGCTATGCATCTGCTGTGGCAATAGGCGTGATCACGGTTCAGCCTATCTCCAAGAATTCTTGCCAATGCAATACTGCTAGCGTTATAACGATAGTTTCTGTATGTTCTGAGCAGAGCATGCAAGAAATATAATGCATCTTACCTCCTCCCTCATAGTCCGTTTCGAATAGCGCCTCAGGAACGATCGTGATCGTGTGCATTGTGTCGTGTACCAGAAAGCATTATTCTACGTTACGATCAGCAGCGGTGATCACTTGTCACTCCAAACGACAAGCTTCTCCTTGCGCCACCAATATTTTTCGTTGCAACAGTTGATGCAAAAGTGACTGAATTTTTGCGTGTAGTTTTTGGATTTTACTGCAAGAGGAATGATGAAATCACGTGCCTCGTGACACAAAAATGCCAGGTCTCGTAGGTCTCCTAGATCATTGTTCCCTTCAAAAGAATTTGTGCGGGCTTTGGAATGTTGATCTACACCCCAAAGCAAACCTACCGGCAAAATTTGAGCGAAATCTGAGAAATCGACTTGCACATATGTTCTGGTTTTCTCAGACATGCTCTCTTAAATACATTGATATGCATTACTTGTATTGTCACTTCATCACGGATCAGCTTATGAGAAGGCTAGCCAATCTTGCTTAGCGATGCCGACGCAATAACGTCGAAAAAATAATACCCGCTAGAGGACTAAAGAGCAGAGCGATGTGATGGGACCTGTTTACATCTTTGTCCACTTACAGTAGTGCAATAAATGTCAACAGTGTACATGTACATGTACATCGAGGATGCCACTTGTTCTCTTATTGTAATGCTACATGATTGCCAAAGTACCCCGGTCACCACCCCCTGCAATCACAATACCCACTATAGGGCTGAGCAAACAAGACCACTGTGTAATGATTGAGTTTTATTTTTTATTGTAACAAACTTGATTTTGGTTTTTGTTTGAAGTTCTTTATTTTACACATTGATTTTTCTGATTTCTTCTCCAGTGCATTTTTTATTGCATTTTAAACCATTGTATTAATTTGCCCGTGAAAGAGCCCGAAAAAACCCGTGTAGGTGATATGCTCCGTAGGATGTCAATCCGCGGAGGCACCTCACAACCAGCATATGGGTTTGATGATACGATTGCTTTTACTACTTTTATTAGAATGACTACTCAATTATAGTATGGGAAGAGATGGCCAATGTCAGATCCGAAAAAAGGACACATCAATAAGATGAAATAGACAATCTAACGAGGAAGAAAAACAATCGATTGAACAAGATGTCAGAATAAAACACGCAATGGCAATGTTTCGGGGGGTGGGGGATGGAAGGGTGCCTAAGCCAACAATGGATGAACGCAATGATATCAACTTGCTTAGGATTAGAGGGATTGACAGAGAGGACTGTTCACAACTACAGCTATACCACCAATATTATTTGCTGTCGGTGTAACGAAAATGTGACACAGCAAGGTGCAAAGGGAAACGAAAAGAGAAAAAGAATATATGGAGGAGTAGGCGCTAAAATCGAGAAACTAATGCTTGTAACATTCCCACGCATCACAAACCTTAGCAAACTAACCCGACAGCAGAATTATCGAATCCTGAACTGACATACAGACAGGCGTTCTTGTGAGCATGGAGCATCGTTAAACATGCCAGTACCACCATCCATCTCCACACAGTCTTCACCGCCCGGACCCACGTTGTTTGGCTCGCCCTTCAGAAAGTTGTTGATCACAGCGGGCCGCCCAGAGACATCTACGAACCTTCCCTCGGTTTTGACATCATTGTAGAACAACCAGACACCAGGAACGCCTGTGAATGGGTGGATGAGATTCTCCAGGACAATGAATTCTTGCATGTTGCTCGGACTGGCCAAGTCTCCACCATTCCGTCGGCAGTTTCGGCGCGCTTCTCCACGGGTCATGGGGCGATTCTCGTAGCGGTAGATCAAAAGTCCAGTTCTGGAGTTTCTGCAACATTGGACAGTCATTGAAGCTGTTCTTGCCTCACGCTTGCTCACAGCACTGGAGGTGCTATTGACCTTTGCAGTTGTGTAATCACCTACTGCACGTCGCTCCTCCGCCAGTTGACGTGCCTGATCAATCTCTTCTTCGTCCATGGAGGATAAGTAATCTTCAGCATCGCGCTTACTCTTATCCGTGGTAATGTCGTCAGCCAAAGTCATTGAGACCAGGCACAGAACAAACGTCAGAGCAATGGTAAGACGCATCATTGTTGTGTCACTAGAGGAAAGAATATATTTCTGATAATTAACACAGCTGGCAATAGCGACTGGAGGTTGGAATTGATCAAATGAGGGTTTCGTCTCTGAACTTAGTCAGCTCATCATGGTCCTTTTATACTCGCTTTCGTGAGATCTTTGAGGCGGCCAGGTGCTGACTAGTTACTATACTATAGCTCTTTGTTCCTATAATATCGCTAAAATGGACAGTTGACGCTGGGGGAGCCGTTGGTTAGAGTAGGGACAAGCCATACGAAAACACGTACATAATGCACACAGTCTTTAGCATGAACTTGCTGAGGGCATGGGAAAGGGAAAAGTCTGTGGAATACAAAATGACTTTCACCACTTTAGTATCTGTCGATTATACTTCACTGCTGATGCAGTGAGACTTCCATCAGAGTCGGGGCGTCGCCGCGGTGAAGACACAATGGCAACTGTTTTTCATTTAAATTACCCAGGGAAGGACCAAGCATTCTTGGATTGCAATCACTGCTGGTTTCTAGTTACCGAATGTTTGGCCTCGTCAAGCGCTCATGACGTAGGGATATTACACCTTGTGGCGTTCTTTTCTCATCCTGTCGTAGGCGTTGCCACATTGAAAAGCTGGGTTGGCGGAAGGTATTGGAGCCAATATACTTAGTTCTGGCCACGCGGTGTCCGTAAGATCGACGTCTAATTTTTTCTTATCCTGCCGCTACTGAGGTTATCCCTCCCAATCATTCAATTTACTACATGTAGGTGTAAAAGCATCACCCACTACCTTGTTCAGGCAAAGTTGGAGAATGCCTGAATAGTTTCAAAGCTGACTACACCCTTCTCCTGCCTACAAAAACACACACACGCAAGCACCCATGCAATCCCTCTCTCACTGTCACACACACACGTTGCCCGTGGACGACAAGGAATTTACGACATGCCGGCACCCCGGAACAAAATCAATGGGCATGGATATCTTGACTCCGCTCGTCTCCAATAGCACCATGAATAGTTTTGAAACTTGGATGCTGAGCAAATAGTGTTCACGCTAAGCGACTTGCCTCGTTGTCGCACTATCTATCTGTATATATATCTCGTTACCTTGGTGGACTGTTCTGTCATAACTGCTAGCATATGGGTTTTTTACCTTTATTAAAATGTGAATAGTTTTGAATGTCCCCTATGCCTATGGTATAGTGCTCGGCCAGCTGAGCAATGCTCGTTGAACTTCGATCCTTGATATGAGTGACGTCTTTCTCTAAGAGGTCTGCCATCAGGTAACTTTAAAACGAGGAATGGAACATGGAAATACCAGCCGCGCTCTAACACGCGTGCGCTTCCATTACTGTTCATCTCCGTGTTCCCCATGTTTGCATGCATAGTACAGTGTGCCTCTCAAGGGTGCAGTGCGTGTCCTGGCCCTGATCTCAACTAGCGTGCTTGTGTAGCCGTCACCACTTAGCACAAGAGCGCTAGTACTAATAGTCTCTTGTACGGGCAAAACCAAAATTTGATCGTGACTGCCACACGTCGAGTGTGATACTCAGTAGTACGCATTGTTCACATTATGCATAGTGCGAACATGGTGTTTGTACAAGCTACTTGGAACCAGTGGGTGTTCATACAGGAAAATCCAGTTGCATGCCAGGCATGTAAGATGTGGTCCGCGTATCCAGAAAATTTGGTGGATCGGGGGGAAATTTGATTTAGGCACCAACCTATTATAGTGGCATAATTACATGCAGTGAGATGTTACTTGAAAGTAATATTCTGAAGGTCAAGGTATCGATTGCCGCACGGGATGGAGTCCGCCCTGCACACCCAGAAAAACATACATGTATTAGCGGTTAAATGGACAGGTATACGCACATGTACATGTACATGTATACGCACATGTAAATGTAACGCACCAGCAGGCACCCCGCTAACGCAAACGCGCATGTGCACAAGGAGATAAGCCGAAGCTGGAATCCGAGCTGCTTGTCAATCTAATAATTATTGTGTAGGCTTTCTGGGAGACTGTCATTGCAATTTAAGATGAGTACTTTCCCAGTTGGTAATGCGAACATGGCAGCATGCGGTTGAAGACCATTCGCAACCAGCTCTAATTGACCCATACTGCGCCCACTGCACAGCATTCTTTCGGATCTGTGGAGAGTTGGCCGTTCCCAGGGCATTCTAAGACCTGTCACCATAGCATTATTAAGGATATACTGGCGTCGCCTTTTCGTACTCAGTGAGACCTAGGGTGTCTAAGCCAAAAATACTAAAAGGATCCTGAAGCAGTCGGCACCTCCCCGTTAAAGAGAGTAGCAAGCATACAGTATAAAATGGGCAGATGAAACAACAGAAACCAAACCAACAGTTGATCCACATCGGTCATATAATTAGTCGATATTGACAAAATTAACCTTCAGAAAATATTCTCTACTTTCCAGTGAAGTGAATATGATGCGTCTTACCATTCTTCTGGCGTTTGGTCTGTGCCTGCTCCCAATGACATTGGCTGGCACAATTTCCTCAGAGGATAGCGGAAGCTATGCTGAGGTTCTCTTTGACTCCCTGGACGAAGAGGAGATTGACAAGGCACATAAACTGGCTGAGCAGACTGCATCGGAGGCGAGCAAGAGCCATGCGGAGGACTACTTGGACAACCTGGACATAGAAGAGATTAATCAGGCACGTCAAGTGGGTGCGGAAGCACATTCAGCAGGTGCAAAGAAGGCCAACAGCACCTCCAGTGCTATGGGCAAGCGTGAGGCAAGAACAGCTTCAATGACTGCCCAGTGTTGCAGAAACTCCAGAACTGGACTTTTGATCTACCGCTACGAGAGTCGCCCCATGACCCGTGGAGAAGCGCGCCGCAACTGCCGACGGAATGGTGGAGACTTGGCCAGTCCGAGCAACATGCAAGAATTCATTGTCCTAGAGAATCTCATCCGCCCATTCACAGGCGTTCCTGGTGTCTGGTTGTTCTACAATGATGTCAGAACCGAGGGAAGGTTCGTAGATGTCTCTGGGCGGCCCGCTGTGATCAACAACTTTCTGGAGGGCGAGCCAAACAACGTTGGTCCGGACGGTGAAGACTGTGTGGAGATGGATGGTGGTACTGGCATGCTCAACGACGTTCCCTGCTCACAAGAGCGCCTGTCTGTCTGTCAGTTCAGGATTCGATAATTCTGCTGTCAGTTTGCCAAGGTTTGTGATGAACGCAATTGTTGACCACGTGAGTTTCTCGATCCTCTACTCCCCCCCCCTCTCTCTCATTCTCTCTTATTTTTCTCTCTCAGTTCTATTTCTTATATTGCTATCTGCAACTTTGTTTCACAGCTTATGTGAATCAAGCATTGTTAACTGCTAGGGTAGTTATGGCTATTAGCGGTGCATTGCATGCACTTCAATCCAACAGCCATTGGTGAACAATCATGTCATTAGCGGTCTTTCGGTGCTAGCCTTTACCCCATTCTAGTTCCTCCTGAATTAGAATCAAGGTATTGAAATTTCTGAGGTTGCATTTCATTGCATTAAAATGTGGTCCGCATCACGATTGCTTCATGCCCCCCCCCCCCCCAGTAGTAGGGACCGAGCCGGGCCTGGGACAAGGTTGAACCCACTTGACCTTATGAATGGGTACTTGAACTTTGCGGTTGTTAATTAAGTGGCCACTTGACCTTTTAATTGGATAAGTGGTAATGAAGTGGCCACTTGAGATCTGAAGTGGTTTTGAAGTGGGCCAGGTGTCATATTTAATTGGATTAATGACTAAGTGGTGTTTGAAGTGCCTCTCGGCGCCATAATTGCTTTTAAAGTGGTGGGTGTGGTTGTTGACAAGAGTCACTGTCTGGGAATGTGTTCTGGAACCTTCTAGGTATTCCCAGGCTAATTAGAACTAGCTCTACGGATGTCATAGGGGGGGTATTTTAGGGGGTGTGTGGTAAGCATGTGTTGTAGAGCACTGTGGTCTACATGTATATATAAACACGTACGTGAACATCCTTCTTCATTTCCTAGAAAGCTTTGTAAGAGTTGCTCTCTGTCTTCTCGCTGTTAACACAACCTTTATCTCTTTTAAATCACTATTAAAGAAATAAACATTTGAGAAATCTTTCCTGTGAGGATGTACAACTCAGCCCTCGTTATTGCCAATGGCGTTGAGGCTGGTCTTCAGTCGAAGCATAAGACTCGCGGTAAATTCTACCCGCAGTTGAATCCTGGAACCTCCCACCACTACACCGAGGGGGCTGTAGCTGGCTTCAAGGTAATGGGGAAAGCTCGTAAATCTAAGTTCAGTCAAGTTGTAGTTGAGATCAGGAAAGATATCGCCGAAGTCATCACAGGTATTATGAAGACATCTCCATCAGCTAGAAGAGCAATGTCCTCGTCTAGGGTTCACCGAGTGTCTACAAACTTCTTCCCCAGCAAATCTGATAAGGATGCTGATGATGATGATGAGTGTGACGACGACGACGACGTGGAGGACAATGCAGAGCCTGGCTGTGATGGAAGTGACACTGTCAACACTACTGAGATATATGTCAAGGGGACAAGCGCTGTGCCCATCAAGGCATTCCGTCTGAACAAGAACGCCGAGTACGTAGTCTACCCTGCAACTGCATCTTGGCGTAAGGAGGACGGCCTGTACAAGTTCACCGTTGGAGTGCTGCCCGTGGCACGCGTCCATCAAACCAAAATGGCTGTTCGGGACTTCATCGCTGAGGAGGACAGTGATGTTCTCAACATTCCCAGTGACGTAACTTCTGGATTGGCAACAACCTTCCGCGAGAAGTGGAGTTTGTCTAATGCAGCAGATGTGAATGAGGATGATGATGATGCCATCCGTGAACTATTTTCCTAACTCTCTCTCTCTCTCATTATTCATAACCCTGACGTAGTGTGTACTAGTAATTGTTTTCTTTTTTTTATTTATATTTTATTATTTTTGTGTATATGTTCATGCCCATCATAATGTAAAGCAAAACATTATTTGTGACATGCACAGCAATATTCGATAATTGTCACACTAGTATTTCTCAGAGCACATTGTTTTTTTTTTTGCCTTAAAAATAATTTCAAACACATTGAAATATTCGCCGTGATGATCACTCTTATTTAAAAAAGTAAAAAAAAAGTAAAAAAAAAAAAAAAAAAACACTTATCATAATTATGGTGATGATGATCCTTACTCTGATTGGTAGAGACACACACACACACACACACACACACACACACACACACACAAACATAGTAATAATTACAACTATACACGATCCAGCAAGCTAATGAGTTGCAAACCGCAGCAATTTTCGAAAGCCTGGCTCCGCCAACTTCTAATCCGTACAAAACCTCTTACCCCTTTTCAGCTGAAGAAGTTTAAGCAGAATATCCGAGAGTTTAATTCTGAGGAGAAGGAACTGATGCAAAGACTAATCCAATCTTACGGGTGCTGTGAACCTCGTGTGGAATTAATTCCTGCGGAGATGAAATGTGCGCTGTACCGTTTCTCAAGTGCCATGTGTAGGGCGAGGAAGATGATGATGAAGGGTACCGTTGCCGCTGTATAAAACCCCTGACATCTTAATTTTCCATCATTTCGCAAAGCATCCTTGCCAAGTCACAAGTAATTGTTGTTGTTGTCTTCATCCTTGCTATTACTTTGGTGAAGAAGAAGAAGAAGAAGAAGAAGAAGAAGAAGAAGAAGAAGAAGAAGAAGAAGAAGAAGAAGAAGAAGAAGAAGAAGAAGAAGAAGAAGAAGAAGAAGAAGAAGAAGAAGAAGAAGAAGAAGAAGAAGAAGAAGAAGAAGAAGAAGAAGAAGAAGAAGAAGAAGAAGAAGAAGAAGAAGAAGAAGAAGAAGAAGAAAAACAACAACAACAACAACAACAAGAAGAAGATCATGAACATGTGGTCTATTTTGAAAGATCATGGTGAGGACGGCCATTGTCCAATGGGTGCGCTGATGCGTTGTGCTGCGCGGTTAGGAATCGCAACCTCGCTGACAAACCTGGTGGAACCTTTCAATGGAGACCATGGATATGACCAAGCAGTTGTTGAAAGTCACCCCATAACCAACTTGATCTGGATTGCTGCCAAGGACATGGCTTGCTGCGGGCGGAAAGAACTACTTGATGTAGTGAAGCTGCTGTTTCCAGTTGATCCAAGCCCTGATGGAAGTACGCCTAGTACTGCTACTGGCAAGTCGGACATTGCTCAACGCCACCTCATGAAGAACCTATCCTGCGTGTTCAAGAAGGTGAAGAGCACCCCTTCCAGTAACAACATTAGTATGATCATCGTGTTGGTTGCAATGCTCATTCTCTTGTGTGAAGAAGTGTCGCTGAGAGGATACGATCATGAGCTGCACTGCACTCTAGTTGAGTTCTTCGATCGAGAACTGCATGCTCTTGACGTGGTGCACTACAAGCGTTGTCAGCAAACTCAGTCAACATTCACGAATTGTGGAATTCCACAAATGCTCACATTGATTACTATTATGTCTATCCTTGCCTCCCTCACGTTGAGCTATATTATTTGACATGTGGACACACACACACACACACACACACACACACACACACACACACACACACACACTCTTCTTACTGGTTGTCATCGCTTTCATAATATTGGGCAGAACTGCCCGTTTGCCATGCGATGTAAAATAAATAAACAACAACAACAACAACAACAACAACACACACACACACACACTCAAATCATCATCATCATCATAATACATGACGTTATTCATTAAAAACATTTTATTATAATTTATCAATACACTTGGTAAAGAAAACGGAATGAATCATAAATGTTGTAGTTTCTGTACACGCCTGTGATGGTATCGTCCATTCTCAGTACGGCTTGATTGGCATGGAGTGGGTTGGAAGTGAATAACAGCGTGCACTTGTTCTTCCTGGGTGTTTGACTGTGTGCCATGCCCAGCGTGTGTGGACTGCATTCGGCTGCAGCGACATGGGCGACTACCATGATCTCTACCTGAAGACCGATGTGCACCTTCTTGCAGATGTGTTTGAGAAATTTAGATGCACTGCAATGGCCACGTACGATTTGGACCCGACACACTACTACACCCTGCCTGGATTCGCGTGGGACGCCCTTCTGAAACATACAGGAATCTCGCTCACTCTGCTGGACGACGTGGACATGCATCTGTTCGTCGAGCGCGGTCTTCGTGGCGGTGTTACAATGGCGTCACACCGCCACGCCAGGGCGAACAACAAGTACATGAGCTCACACGACCCTGAGCAGGCGTCAACATATCTTCAATACCTCGACGCGAACAACCTGTACGGCTGGGCCATGTCGCAGCACTTGCCGACATCAAAATTCCAGTGGTGTGCCCCCAGTGACGAACTCCTGCAGAAGATCCTCACCCAGCCAGATGACGCAGACACTTGGTACATGGTGGAGTGTGATCTGTCAGTGCCCACAGAGTTCCACGATCGCCTGAACGACTACCCACCCGCACCGGAGCGTGTAACCATCACCGAGAGTATGATGTCGCCATACCAGCGCGACTTGATTGCAGCAGATCCTGTCTCCGGACTGAGTGCTCCGAAACTGGTCCCGAACCTCATGCCGAAGCAGCGCTACGTAGCACACTACCGTAACCTCAGGCTGTACAGTCGTCTAGGTCTGAGGATCGATGCTGTACACCGCGTGCTCAGTTTCCGCCAAGCTCCGTGGATGAAGCCCTACATCCAGCTGAACACGGAGCTTCGGAAGAAGGCGAAGAACGATTTCGAGAAGGACTTCTTCAAATTAATGAATAACGCTGTGTTTGGGAAGACAATGGAGAATGTGAGAAGAAGGATCTCCATTAGACTGCTGCGTGTGGAAGACGAGGAAGATACCATTCTCACAGCTGTGGCTAAGTCCACCTACGTCCGCCATGTCCTCTTCGACAACGGGCTTGTGGGCGTCGAGAACAGGAAGCTTGCGGTCCACCTCAACAAGCCGGTGTACGTTGGCATGAGCATCCTGGAGCTGAGCAAGGAGCTCATGTACAAATTTTACTATGACGAGCTCCAGCCACGCTACGGAGACCGCATGAGCCTGCTGTACACAGACACGGACTCGCTGGTGCTGCTGTTCCGCACGGAGGACCTCTATGCGGACATGAAGAGTATGGCCGATCAGTACGACACCAGCAACTTTAGCCCCGACAGTCCTCTGTACAGCGAGAGTAATAAGAAGGTTGTAGGTAAATTTAAGGACGAGCTCGGAGGAAAGCTCATGACAGAGTTCGTGGCGCTCAGATCCAAAATGTACGCGTACGATGGCGAGGAGAGTGGTCAGCGTGCAAAGGGCGTCAAGAGAGCGGTGACGAGAAGATTCACGATCGCGGACTACCGTCAGTGTCTGGTCGACAGGACGAGGATGCCACACGCAATGACCACCCTGCGCAGCCATTCGCATCGTATCTTCACCGAGACGATGACCAAGTCGTCTTTGTCGCCGTTCGACAGCAAACGATACATCCGAACGGACGGTGTCAGCACACTTGCACATGGGCACCACCGCATCGCACCGCTGGATGACTGAACAATGATGGTTGTGGTTGACAATCACAATTATTAGTCACACCCTGTACCATATCAATTCCATTTGTCTAATGAGTTACTGATCTTGATCTTGATGATGATGATGATGATGATGATGATGATGTTGATGTTATTATTTTTCTACATACTACATAATTTTGTTTTCTCCATAACTTAACTAGACTTTTAATATAGCTAAACATAATTGCGTGAAATGCAATTGCACAGTTGATGATGTTTACGATGATGGCAATGTTTGATGTTGATGTTGATGATGATAATAAGAATAAGATTGCTCTTGTCGGCAGCTAGAGCTTGCTCAATTGTCCGTTGTCAATCCAGGAGTTGAACTTGTCCGGGTAGCCTTTCCACTTGACCAGAGACTGTCCGGGGCGTTTGCGCAGGACTTTCTCCACGCGGAACTTGGTTTTCCTTGGTTTTCTGCAGTTGATGTTCGTAGAAACTGCCCTGAATAGGCTCGTTCATGAGATCTTGAATGTTGTAGGTGGGTGGTTGGGTGGGTAGAACTCTATTCACGACGAACACCTCTTCAGTCCAATTGGGTGTGTAGCCCTTTTTCGAAATGAGCTTTGCTCACAGCAATTCTCACTTCATCGTTCACAGCATAGCGTCGCCGCGCTGTGCGTGCATCTGGACTTTTGCTGGGGTGATCCTGTACAAACGATGCATTACGCTCCTCGGACGCCTCGGCAGGTTTCATACCAATACTGCGGTACGGTGCTTGCTGGTGTTGTAGTCATGTACAAGTTTGGACTTTGGGTAGCACTTTGATGTAGACATTTGTTGATTTTGCTGTAAAGTGTTTGAGCGTTCTGTTGAATCGCTCTGCAACCACCGCCCCTTGCCGTCGTTATGAGTGCTGTACATGCTAATACCGTTGTCAGCAAGCCACTGCTTGACTGTTGCGTTGTAGAACTCTTTACCCTCATCGACCCACAGCTTGCGAGGTGAGCGCTTGCTGCTGGTCACAATGCTGCGAAACGCATCTCTGACAAGTGCGCCCGTCTTGTTCTGGAGCGGTACAACCCACCATGCATAGGGACCGAAAAGGTCGATGACGGTCAGCAAATGTCGAGTGCCATTGTCATTTTTTTTTGCAAACGCCTGCATGTCCACCAGATCTTCACTCCATCATGATAATTATGTCATCCAACTCGTGCACTATCACACGTCTGCGGGGCAGTTGCACCGCTGTCACTCCCAACACCGCCAGTCCCACCACCTGCGGTGCCGTTTGTGATTGAATCACTGTCAACGTCCAGGATCACGGGATCCTTGTGCAACCTATTGTCAGTGAAGTCACAGTTAGTGGCGTGCAAGTACTCACACAGTACCTTCAATTATAGTACCCAGCTCCGAGAACAGTCTCCCTACGAGAACTGCATACCGACCACACACGGCAGTGCATGATAAAATTAAAAATAATAATAATAAAAATATTGACTGGTTATAAAAATGTTATTGAATAAAGTCATGTATTATGATGATGATGATGATGATGATGGCCTGTGTGTGTGTGTGTATGTGTGTGTGTGTGTGTGTGTGTGTTTGTGTGTGTGTGTGTGTGTGTATTTGTGTGTGTGTGTACATCTCCAATAATATACATGTAGCTCAAAGTGAGACAGGCGAGGATAGACATAATAGTTATCAATGAGAGCATTTGTGGAATTCCAAAATTCGTGAATGTCGACTTTTGCTGACAACGCTTGTAGTGCACCACGTCAATAGCATGCAGTTCTTGATCAAAGAACTCAACTAGAGTGCAGTGCAGTTCATGACCGTATCCTCTCAGCGACACTTCTTCGCACAAGAGAATGAGCATTGCAACCAACACGATGATCATACTAATGTTGTTACTGGAAGGGGTGCTCTTCACCTTCTTGAACACGCAGGATAGGTTCTTCATGAGGTAGCTTTGAGCAATGTCAGACTTGTCAGTAGCAGTACTAGGGGCTGTCCCATCAGGGGTTGGATCAATTGGAAACAACAGCTTCACTACATCAAGTAGTTCGTTCCGCCCGCAGGAAGCCATGTCCTTGGCAGCAATCCAGATCAAGTTGGTTATGGGGTGACTTTCAACAACTGCTTGGTCATATCCAGGTCTCCATTGAAAGGTTCCGCCATGTTCGTCAGCGAGGTTGCGATTCCTAACCGCGCAGCACACCGCATCAGCGCACAATCGCTCCCGAGCGGCATATAACTGAAATACCGCCGCTAAAAGGTACTTTCAGCCATATCAGCTCACAGGTCTGGACAATTGGTAAAATGCATTGTTTTTCAGTTGTACCTCCACTACATAGCATTACAATTGAAATTGAAGTTAACGTTCGAGAACCTTCGACGGTACGGGTAATTCATTTCTAAGTCTGCTGCAGTGGTGGCGGGGTTGCTATACCCTAATGGTTTCAAAACATCCCAGACAGTCAATCTTATTAACACCACACCCACCACTTTAAAAGCACTTATGTCGCCAATAGGCACTTCAAAACCACTAAGTCATTAACCCAATTAAATGTGACACCTAGGCCACTTAAAAACCACTTCACGTTTCAAGTGGTCACTTAATTACCACTTATCCAATTATAAGATCAAGGGGGCTAATTAACAACCGACGGAGTCGACTCCTATTGGCGACATAAGTGCTTTTAAAGTGGTGGGTGTGGTGTTAATAAGATTGACTGTCTGGGATGTTTTGAAACCATTAGGGTATAGCAACCCCGCCACCACTGCAGCAGACTTAGAAATGAATTACCCGTACCGTCGAAGGTTCTCGAACGTTAACTTCAATTTCAATTGTAATGCTATGTAGTGGAGGTACAACTGAAAAACAATGCATTTTACCAATTGTCCAGACCTGTGAGCTGATATGGCTGAAAGTACCTTTTAGCGGCGGTATTTCAGTTATATGCCGCTCGGGAGCGATTGTGCGCTGATGCGGTGTGCTGCGCGGTTAGGAATCGCAACCTCGCTGACGAACATGGCGGAACCTTTCAATGGAGACCTGGATATGACCAAGCAGTTGTTGAAAGTCACCCCATAACCAACTTGATCTGGATTGCTGCCAAGGACATGGCTTCCTGCGGGCGGAACGAACTACTTGATGTAGTGAAGCTGTTGTTTCCAATTGATCCAACCCCTGATGGGACAGCCCCTAGTACTGCTACTGACAAGTCTGACATTGCTCAAAGCTACCTCATGAAGAACCTATCCTGCGTGTTCAAGAAGGTGAAGAGCACCCCTTCCAGTAACAACATTAGTATGATCATCGTGTTGGTTGCAATGCTCATTCTCTTGTGCGAAGAAGTGTCGCTGAGAGGATACGGTCATGAACTGCACTGCACTCTAGTTGAGTTCTTTGATCAAGAACTGCATGCTATTGACGTGGTGCACTACAAGCGTTGTCAGCAAAAGTCGACATTCACGAATTTTGGAATTCCACAAATGCTCTCATTGATAACTATTATGTCTATCCTCGCCTGTCTCACTTTGAGCTACATGTATATTATTGGAGATGTACACACACACACAAATACACACACACACACACACACAAACACACACACACACACACACACATACACACACACACACAGGCCATCATCATCATCATCATCATCATAATACATGACTTTATTCAATAACATTTTTATAACCAGTCAATATTTTTATTATTATTATTTTTAATTTTATCATGCACTGCCGTGTGTGGTCGGTATGCAGTTCTCGTAGGGAGACTGTTCTCGGAGCTGGGTACTATAATTGAAGGTACTGTGTGAGTACTTGCACGCCACTAACTGTGACTTCACTGACAATAGGTTGCACAAGGATCCCGTGATCCTGGACGTTGACAGTGATTCAATCACAAACGGCACCGCAGGTGGTGGGACTGGCGGTGTTGGGAGTGACAGCGGTGCAACTGCCCCGCAGACGTGTGATAGTGCACGAGTTGGATGACATAATTATCATGATGGAGTGAAGATCTGGTGGACATGCAGGCGTTTGCAAAAAAAAATGACAATGGCACTCGACATTTGCTGACCGTCATCGACCTTTTCGGTCCCTATGCATGGTGGGTTGTACCGCTCCAGAACAAGACGGGCGCACTTGTCAGAGATGCGTTTCGCAGCATTGTGACCAGCAGCAAGCGCTCACCTCGCAAGCTGTGGGTCGATGAGGGTAAAGAGTTCTACAACGCAACAGTCAAGCAGTGGCTTGCTGACAACGGTATTAGCATGTACAGCACTCATAACGACGGCAAGGGGCGGTGGTTGCAGAGCGATTCAACAGAACGCTCAAACACTTTACAGCAAAATCAACAAATGTCTACATCAAAGTGCTACCCAAAGTCCAAACTTGTACATGACTACAACACCAGCAAGCACCGTACCGCAGTATTGGTATGAAACCTGCCGAGGCGTCCGAGGAGCGTAATGCATCGTTTGTACAGGATCACCCCAGCAAAAGTCCAGATGCACGCACAGCGCGGCGACGCTATGCTGTGAACGATGAAGTGAGAATTGCTGTGAGCAAAGCTCATTTCGAAAAAGGGCTACACACCCAATTGGACTGAAGAGGTGTTCGTCGTGAATAGAGTTCTACCCACCCAACCACCCACCTACAACATTCAAGATCTCATGAACGAGCCTATTCAGGGCAGTTTCTACGAACATCAACTGCAGAAAACCAAGGAAAACCAAGTTCCGCGTGGAGAAAGTCCTGCGCAAACGCCCCGGACAGTCTCTGGTCAAGTGGAAAGGCTACCCGGACAAGTTCAACTCCTGGATTGACAACGGACAATTGAGCAAGCTCTAGCTGCCGACAAGAGCAATCTTATTCTTATTATCATCATCAACATCAACATCAAACATTGCCATCATCGTAAACATCATCAACTGTGCAATTGCATTTCACGCAATTATGTTTAGCTATATTAAAAGTCTAGTTAAGTTATGGAGAAAACAAAATTATGTAGTATGTAGAAAAATAATAACATCAACATCATCATCATCATCATCATCATCATCATCAAGATCAAGATCAGTAACTCATTAGACAAATGGAATTGATATGGTACAGGGTGTGACTAATAATTGTGATTGTCAACCACAACCATCATTGTTCAGTCATCCAGCGGTGCGATGCGGTGGTGCCCATGTGCAAGTGTGCTGACACCGTCCGTTCGGATGTATCGTTTGCTGTCGAACGGCGACAAAGACGACTTGGTCATCGTCTCGGTGAAGATACGATGCGAATGGCTGCGCAGGGTGGTCATTGCGTGTGGCATCCTCGTCCTGTCGACCAGACACTGACGGTAGTCCG
The DNA here is from genome assembly GCF_964019385.1 of Sycon ciliatum. NCBI lineage: Eukaryota > Metazoa > Porifera > Calcarea > Leucosolenida > Sycettidae > Sycon > Sycon ciliatum. The sequence continues at coordinate 8,178,507 of NC_088652.1, read as the reverse complement.
CGATCGTGAATCTTCTCGTCACCGCTCTCTTGACGCCCTTTGCACGCTGACCACTCTCCTCGCCATCGTACGCGTACATTTTGGATCTGAGCGCCACGAACTCTGTCATGAGCTTTCCTCCGAGCTCGTCCTTAAATTTACCTACAACCTTCTTATTACTCTCGCTGTACAGAGGACTGTCGGGGCTAAAGTTGCTGGTGTCGTACTGATCGGCCATACTCTTCATGTCCGCATAGAGGTCCTCCGTGCGGAACAGCAGCACCAGCGAGTCCGTGTCTGTGTACAGCAGGCTCATGCGGTCTCCGTAGCGTGGCTGGAGCTCGTCATAGTAAAATTTGTACATGAGCTCCTTGCTCAGCTCCAGGATGCTCATGCCAACGTACACCGGCTTGTTGAGGTGGACCGCAAGCTTCCTGTTCTCGACGCCCACAAGCCCGTTGTCGAAGAGGACATGGCGGACGTAGGTGGACTTAGCCACAGCTGTGAGAATGGTATCTTCCTCGTCTTCCACACGCAGCAGTCTAATGGAGATCCTTCTTCTCACATTCTCCATTGTCTTCCCAAACACAGCGTTATTCATTAATTTGAAGAAGTCCTTCTCGAAATCGTTCTTCGCCTTCTTCCGAAGCTCCGTGTTCAGCTGGATGTAGGGCTTCATCCACGGAGCTTGGCGGAAACTGAGCACGCGGTGTACAGCATCGATCCTCAGACCTAGACGACTGTACAGCCTGAGGTTACGGTAGTGTGCTACGTAGCGCTGCTTCGGCATGAGGTTCGGGACCAGTTTCGGAGCACTCAGTCCGGAGACAGGATCTGCTGCAATCAAGTCGCGCTGGTATGGCGACATCATACTCTCGGTGATGGTTACACGCTCCGGTGCGGGTGGGTAGTCGTTCAGGCGATCGTGGAACTCTGTGGGCACTGACAGATCACACTCCACCATGTACCAAGTGTCTGCGTCATCTGGCTGGGTGAGGATCTTCTGCAGGAGTTCGTCACTGGGGGCACACCACTGGAATTTTGATGTCGGCAAGTGCTGCGACATGGCCCAGCCGTACAGGTTGTTCGCGTCGAGGTATTGAAGATATGTTGACGCCTGCTCAGGGTCGTGTGAGCTCATGTACTTGTTGTTCGCCCTGGCGTGGCGGTGTGACGCCATTGTAACACCGCCACGAAGACCGCGCTCGACGAACAGATGCATGTCCACGTCGTCCAGCAGAGTGAGCGAGATTCCTGTATGTTTCAGAAGGGCGTCCCACGCGAATCCAGGCAGGGTGTAGTAGTGTGTCGGGTCCAAATCGTACGTGGCCATTGCAGTGCATCTAAATTTCTCAAACACATCTGCAAGAAGGTGCACATCGGTCTTCAGGTAGAGATCATGGTAGTCGCCCATGTCGCTGCAGCCGAATGCAGTCCACACACGCTGGGCATGGCACACAGTCAAACACCCAGGAAGAACAAGTGCACGCTGTTATTCACTTCCAACCCACTCCATGCCAATCAAGCCGTACTGAGAATGGACGATACCATCACAGGCGTGTACAGAAACTACAACATTTATGATTCATTCCGTTTTCTTTACCAAGTGTATTGATAAATTATAATAAAATGTTTTTAATGAATAACGTCATGTATTATGATGATGATGATGATTTGAGTGTGTGTGTGTGTGTGTTGTTGTTGTTGTTGTTGTTGTTGTTTATTTATTTTACATCGCATGGCAAACGGGCAGTTCTGCCCAATATTATGAAAGCGATGACAACCAGTAAGAAGAGTGTGTGTGTGTGTGTGTGTGTGTGTGTGTGTGTGTGTGTGTGTGTGTGTGTGTCCACATGTCAAATAATATAGCTCAACGTGAGGGAGGCAAGGATAGACATAATAGTAATCAATGTGAGCATTTGTGGAATTCCACAATTCGTGAATGTTGACTGAGTTTGCTGACAACGCTTGTAGTGCACCACGTCAAGAGCATGCAGTTCTCGATCGAAGAACTCAACTAGAGTGCAGTGCAGCTCATGATCGTATCCTCTCAGCGACACTTCTTCACACAAGAGAATGAGCATTGCAACCAACACGATGATCATACTAATGTTGTTACTGGAAGGGGTGCTCTTCACCTTCTTGAACACGCAGGATAGGTTCTTCATGAGGTGGCGTTGAGCAATGTCCGACTTGCCAGTAGCAGTACTAGGCGTACTTCCATCAGGGCTTGGATCAACTGGAAACAGCAGCTTCACTACATCAAGTAGTTCTTTCCGCCCGCAGCAAGCCATGTCCTTGGCAGCAATCCAGATCAAGTTGGTTATGGGGTGACTTTCAACAACTGCTTGGTCATATCCATGGTCTCCATTGAAAGGTTCCACCAGGTTTGTCAGCGAGGTTGCGATTCCTAACCGCGCAGCACAACGCATCAGCGCACCCATTGGACAATGGCCGTCCTCACCATGATCTTTCAAAATAGACCACATGTTCATGATCTTCTTCTTGTTGTTGTTGTTGTTGTTGTTTTTCTTCTTCTTCTTCTTCTTCTTCTTCTTCTTCTTCTTCTTCTTCTTCTTCTTCTTCTTCTTCTTCTTCTTCTTCTTCTTCTTCTTCTTCTTCTTCTTCTTCTTCTTCTTCTTCTTCTTCTTCTTCTTCTTCTTCACCAAAGTAATAGCAAGGATGAAGACAACAACAACAATTACTTGTGACTTGGCAAGGATGCTTTGCGAAATGATGGAAAATTAAGATGTCAGGGGTTTTATACAGCGGCAACGGTACCCTTCATCATCATCTTGGGGTGGCCAAGTCTATCCTGGCGCAGGAAGATCGCCTGCCTTATGGAATTCTTCCATTTGGTCACCACCCAACCAGAACTTTTTGAAGCAGCGGGATACTGCCCCACGCGTAGTCGCCGCCGCCAACTCGCATTCACTCTGCCACGGGTTGGGAAACACGCCGGGAGGTCATTTCTCTTCCGCACCGCTACTGTCTGGAATGCCTTGCCCGCAGACCTGAGAGCCACAGCCTCGCAGTCCCTGTTTCACAGTCACATTTGCACGCACTTCTCTGACACCAAACACAATGCCACTCCTCACTGACATGCCTCTGTCCTCCTTCTTTGTGCGTTGCGCTTATTCTTATTAATTTTTGTGTTTCTGTTTCGGTACATTTCGTATTTCAAGGCATATCCCGAGGCTATAGGTATCATTGATTAAAGGACCATTCTGGAACATTCAGCATAATTGTATTTCTCTTGCTAGGCTCTTCATTACGAATTATTAGCCCTCCACTGTCTGCTATCTCAACCCTACAGTCTCCCATTATAATGGAACTCCCTTCGATTTAGACTACGTCTTTGGGAAATCCTCAAATATATAATAATAATAATAATAAATCTTCCTCGCCCTACACATGGCACTTGAGAAACGGTACAGCGCACATTTCATCTCCGCAGGAATTAATTCCACACGAGGTTCACAGCACCCGTAAGATTGGATTAGTCTTTGCATCAGTTCCTTCTCCTCAGAATTAAACTCTCGGATATTCTGCTTAAACTTCTTCAGCTGAAAAGGGGTAAGAGGTTTTGTACGGATTAGAAGTTGGCGGAGCCAGGCTTTCGAAAATTGCTGCGGTTTGCAACTCATTAGCTTGCTGGATCGTGTATAGTTGTAATTATTACTATGTTTGTGTGTGTGTGTGTGTGTGTGTGTGTGTGTGTGTGTGTCTCTACCAATCAGAGTAAGGATCATCATCACCATAATTATGATAAGTGTTTTTTTTTGTTTTTTTTTTACTTTTTTTTTACTTTTTTAAATAAGAGTGATCATCACGGCGAATATTTCAATGTGTTTGAAATTATTTTTAAGGCAAAAAAAAAAACAATGTGCTCTGAGAAATACTAGTGTGACAATTATCGAATATTGCTGTGCATGTCACAAATAATGTTTTGCTTTACATTATGATGGGCATGAACATATACACAAAAATAATAAAATATAAATAAAAAAAAAAGAAAACAATTACTAGTACACACTACGTCAGGGTTATGAATAATGAGAGAGAGAGAGAGTTAGGAAAATAGTTCACGGATGGCATCATCATCATCCTCATTCACATCTGCTGCATTAGACAAACTCCACTTCTCGCGGAAGGTTGTTGCCAATCCAGAAGTTACGTCACTGGGAATGTTGAGAACATCACTGTCCTCCTCAGCGATGAAGTCCCGAACAGCCATTTTGGTTTGATGGACGCGTGCCACGGGCAGCACTCCAACGGTGAACTTGTACAGGCCGTCCTCCTTACGCCAAGATGCAGTTGCAGGGTAGACTACGTACTCGGCGTTCTTGTTCAGACGGAATGCCTTGATGGGCACAGCGCTTGTCCCCTTGACATATATCTCAGTAGTGTTGACAGTGTCACTTCCATCACAGCCAGGCTCTGCATTGTCCTCCACGTCGTCGTCGTCGTCACACTCATCATCATCATCAGCATCCTTATCAGATTTGCTGGGGAAGAAGTTTGTAGACACTCGGTGAACCCTAGACGAGGACATTGCTCTTCTAGCTGATGGAGATGTCTTCATAATACCTGTGATGACTTCGGCGATATCTTTCCTGATCTCAACTACAACTTGACTGAACTTAGATTTACGAGCTTAACCATTACCTTGAAGCCAGCTACAGCCCCCTCGGTGTAGTGGTGGGAGGTTCCAGGATTCAACTGCGGGTAGAATTTACCGCGAGTCTTATGCTTCGACTGAAGACCAGCCTCAACGCCATTGGCAATAACGAGGGCTGAGTTGTACATCCTCACAGGAAAGATTTCTCAAATGTTTATTTCTTTAATAGTGATTTAAAAGAGATAAAGGTTGTGTTAACAGCGAGAAGACAGAGAGCAACTCTTACAAAGCTTTCTAGGAAATGAAGAAGGATGTTCACGTACGTGTTTATATATACATGTAGACCACAGTGCTCTACAACACATGCTTACCACACACCCCCTAAAATACCCCCCCTATGACATCCGTAGAGCTAGTTCTAATTAGCCTGGGAATACCTAGAAGGTTCCAGAACACATTCCCAGACAGTGACTCTTGTCAACAACCACACCCACCACTTTAAAAGCAATTATGGCGCCGAGAGGCACTTCAAACACCACTTAGTCATTAATCCAATTAAATATGACACCTGGCCCACTTCAAAACCACTTCAGATCTCAAGTGGCCACTTCATTACCACTTATCCAATTAAAAGGTCAAGTGGCCACTTAATTAACAACCGCAAAGTTCAAGTACCCATTCATAAGGTCAAGTGGGTTCAACCTTGTCCCAGGCCCGGCTCGGTCCCTACTACTCCCCCCATCCATGTTTGTATTGCCATCCCATGGTTTCTTCGCCGTGTCGTTTGCATTCACCCACGATGTAGTCATTCCATTACCTGCAATCCAATCTCGTCTCTGTTTTTGTGACTTGCGTGCTCCCAGTCAGTTTTTGGTGTGCGTGTGATGTAGACAGTGCTCGTCTTTACTCTGCATTAAAACATAATCGGCTTGGGTGAGACTCGGCTAGAGGCTGAATGTCCCGCATCTGTAGGAATGTCACCACCCATCCTTCAAGGATTTAAGTAACCTTATATTAAACTCTCTTATTATTGACCCCCACAGAAACTTGTGATCTCTAACCGGTCAAATATCAGCATAATACTGACCGCTTATATTGACCACTTATTATTGACCACTTTGCCCTTGGCGAGGACTTTAAACTTTTTCCTCAACTTAGAAAAAAATCAGAACTGAAAGAAGAAAAATCTGAAGCCAAATGTTGGGATTTGAACCCAAACTGTCAGATTCTCAGTCAAAGAACTTGGGGAACATACTACAAATGACAACTGAAAAGTTCTGTTTACAGAGAAGTAATGTCCAATGTAAACGGCATATGAACATACTATGTACTATTACAATAGTATTCATTTCTTCCTATAAACAAAGCTAAAAACAGCTTAGGTATGCTATGTCATGATTAATCAATTATTGCCCTCATAATCGGTCAATATATGAAATATATTGACCTCTTCAATCGTGCAATAATAGATACTTAACAGGTAGTTGCCCATCGGATTAGGAGCAGGTACGGATTTCCGTGATCCACATTATTGATGTTTGCTGAGTTTTGATGAAGACGGATTGCCATTTTAAAATTCGTGTCTCCCAGAACGTTCCCGCGTTTAAATTCACCACCATCTTTGCCAACCACATACATGTACATGTACATGTACATTGTTCTTGTACATACACTCATTTACCCAACTTTCAAAGGCTTACCCTCAGGATATGTAACAAAATGTGTTCCAGAACTCTGTTTAATTACATGCACATGTATTTCATTACAATGTAGGTTGACCCAATGCTGTAGACAGCAAGCTGGTTCGGCCTTTTAAAAGCAGGACCTCCGGAAGCAGTTTTCAATTGGTCCGGGCGTACCATTGTCTTTTACACTTTGTGTATACTGTATAATATGGCGGGAGCGTATGCCCTCCTCAGCTGTACACATGCATTGGTTGCCACAAAGTTGGTCCGGTATTAACCTGACCAACCGGAACGGTGCTGGCGGGCCTGAAAAGTACCCAATTATTAGGTTGATAACACACGTGTCCGTCTACACGCGGCGAGCATCACACGATTTATCCAAAATGTACAGGGTAGGGTGTACTGGGTGTTAGCGGCCGTCATGAATTCACTTCGGGAATGGGCACGATATTTATACTTTTAATACTTTTCTTTACTGTGCTGCTCACAATGCGCTCACGTGACTCACCATGACCACTTCACATCCCAATGTTCGCAAGTCTATAGTGCTGCAGAGCACCCAGCGTGGCATTCATTCCACTGACCGGATTTCTGTACATCTAGAATGTAGCTACAAACTGTCCTGTGACGTCTTGAAAATCCATCCTGTCTCACCAACACCTTCAGTTCACGTCTCTTGCCTAGTCGATTCGTGGTGATTATCCTTTTTTGGCAGGCTCGTGTATCATTAATATTACGTTGTACAATGTACATTGTACAAGAATGTCCAATACTGCATCAGGCTCGTACTGTAGCCAACATATGCTATCTACATGTAAATCTATGTCAGCAATTGCGCAAGCACGGAAAGTAGTGGAGTTGAAGTACCTACAAGTAGTACATCTCGAAAACTAGCTGCCAGTGCTTGTAGAACTCAAGTAGATAAACAATATTGTACATGTACATGTACACGCACAGACGTGCATATTAATCTAGTCAAGTGCGCACCAATGTTATCCTCGCAGCGTACTTAGCACTTTCAGAGCGAGATGCGAGTTTAATATGCAACACGAATACCAGCCACCCTCCACTTCCAAGCTGCGTGTACATAATGCTACGTTGTATGGTGGCCAAAGTACTTAGCACTATGAAGGCATAAACATGTACATGTACCATTACTCTGGACACAAACAAAACCAAGAGCAGAGGTGGTTGAAAAGTAAAATGGAACGACCAGGTGAGAAATAACGAAAGGGACAATGTACACCGTACTCGCCCGATTGGAGCTAGTCTCAAAGATCCAGTGAAAAAAATACAGCCCTCCCTAGAATAGTCCCCCCCCCTCCGGTCTTGTAACCACACGCATGTGCAAGTATTTAACACTTTATTGGCCAGCCCATACATTGATCGAACACCGATGTTCGATTGGGTAGGCATTTTGAAATTATCGTAACTTTGGTGTTCTTTTGCTGATGTTCTTGACTTCTCGTTTATCTCATTGCACCAGTGATTTCAGGATCAAATTCTCAATTCTTCTTACCATTTATTTTGAATCGTTATAAAAAAATGTTTTTTTAATGCGACGGGTTCGCGTACCGGGCAGTTCAAGAACAAGGAGTCGTACAACCTCCTGGCCAAGAACCCACCTTTCCGCTTCCGTGGGACGCCACCACCCCATGATCAAGAATCGTTATAGTTTACAGTAAACGTTAGGATCTGTTTTTCTTTGCCTTCTCTGTTTTTTATGCTGCATGACGAAAATTGTTCAACCATTGAAAAACGTACCCTCTCTTGGGCAGTGCCCTCTCTTGAATAGTGCACGGGGGGCACTAAAGGCGCGAGTACGTAACAGGGTTAGACTACATGTACATGAATGAGGGATTTGTTCTCTTCACTCACCTCTCTTATTGGCTTACACTTACTCGTATATCTCGTACTTCACCTTCTTTTCTCTTTTTTTTCTTTTACACTGTATGTTTGTCGCTACGTCTGAGTCTGTATACACCCAGTACAAACGGAACCCTGTGAAAACTTTCGATTGGCTAGAATATATGGTCGGACAGGGTCGATAAACAGGCAGCCCATTCGCACCTACGCAACCATAGTAAAAAGGCGTACATGAACTTGATGCACTCACCATACACTCACACAGCAAACCAGCCAGAACACGTTGGTACTGAACACTACCATCTGCTTGCAAGTACATTGAGATGACCAATGCCTATGAGGGACACGTGACTCGTGAGTATGTAACGGAGAGCGGGTAGGAACATGGAGCAAAAGAGCAAGAAGGCGAACTATAGAGAATTCACTTGCAAGTAGATGGTAGTGTTCAGTATCAACGCATCCTTGCTGGTGTGCTGTGTGAGTGAGTGGAGGAGTGTTTCAAGACGTACAGTGGCAAAGGACTGCCTGAAAAGAGTGCATATAGTCGGTCACACTAGCTTGCTTTGAGTAATGTCAATCTGGTCACTGTCGGCAGTGTTCACAAGTACATTGCACAATGTACCTCTATTATCATGTCCTGACACCGGACAAGTTCGTCTTTGTTCCACAAGGCCCTCATCGGCATGCTGATTTGGGTCAACGTTTCTTTCGGTCCAATAACGTTAAATTTTTGAAAGAGGACAAGAAGAGAGAAACACAAACGACAGCGCAGTGAAATCCGCCCTGAATGACCACAAACTCACATCCTAGTATTCGCAGGTGTGCGCCACAGGTAGAGACCTGCACAGTGATCCATGCGTACTTGACTAACACGATCGGATTTCATTGAGCATCACTGCCGGAAGCCTAAAGATGGATTCAAATACTAAACCTGGTGTAAGGGACCTCTGTGTTTAGTGACCACCTGGTTTTAACGACAGCTTTTGCTTGCACCGTGGGGTGGTCGCTTAACCAGGTTTGCACCGTAGGCGAGGTGATGCTTGATAAATGCGTCGCCTGTCATATGTTCGATTTTGTACGTGTGAGCTTTCGGTGGTTATGTAATAGAGGTGCTCTCATCGACCAGTGTTTACGAGCTTTATCAGTCATCGACAGTAGTGGTGACACTTTTAAACAGTTTTCCTCATACTCAGCACTTAAAATTTAAAAATCAGAAGTAGTTGAATGAGCATTTACCTGAGTTCTGTAGGCATTCCTAGGTTGCGTTGGAGACCAACTACTTCTACGTGCTTGATAACAAGGATGACATCATTCTACCGACGCGTACAAGTACAAGGCGAGCCAACAAAATCATTCTGTGAAGCCAATATAAATTCATGATTATTCAACAATACAATGTAGAGCATTTATTCTTTAAATTATTGTAAGTGGTTGGCTCTGCAATGCATGTATGAACAGAGCATACAATCATGCGTACGAACTATAATTCAACGTACAGAGCGGTGAAGAAGTGGCTACCCATGTGAAATGGGATCAGCAGGTTCCAACGTTCTTCGTTTTACTCTTCCAATATGTGTATTAACATCCAGCCACTTTCAAAAAAGTACAAAATCATGGAAAGAACATTAATATTAAAGGTTTTTAACATGGAAAATTTGGGCACAAGTTATGCGATCGAGTCCACCAACTAAACCAGATTTTGAACAGTAAGACATGTAAAATCTATAACACAGCTGACAATCCTGACATTGCACAGCATGAGTTACCCCATCCCAAATTTTTCAAAGGTACATGTACAATGTACATAACATGGGGTTGGGTACCGATATTACGGACTTCGACTTCGACCCCGGTGACTCCACCCCTTTTCCGGTCGATGAGGAGAATGGTTTGGTTTGGTTTGGCTTTATTATTTCAGTTCGTGGCCTCAACAGTACAAAATACAAATATCAAGAGGGACGAACGAAAAGAGAATGTAAAACAGAGCAGAAAGGAACATGCAACTGAAAGGAAAGAAAAACGGAGAAAGACTGTGGACTGAACGGATTCATGAACCATTACTAAAGCGAGGCAAGACATGAACAGAAGGGGCAAGTCCCTCGATATGGCAATGGCAAGGGAGATTGTACATGACTACTAGAAAGTCAGGTGATTTACATGTACATGTATGTATTGCTACAATTCCTTCAAAGTGCCTCGTATGAACAACAGTGCAGAAACGGTGTACAATTATTATGTACTTCACGCAGGCCTAGGACTATTGAATGGTATTCTATTCGCAAGAATCTTACATGATGCGGAAAGCTGGAATACTATTCTGCGAGAGCAACTGAAAAAGAACCCATAGCTGTCACGGCTCGCTTGAGATTCATTTAGACAGAGGTTTCAACATCCGTAGGAACGCCATCATCCTGCGAAAGCTGTTACTGTATTAGTTAACGTCCTTCCAAAGAACATTCCTGAATGATCCTTTGCAGTGTATTATATATCTCACCCTAAACATTAGAATGCTCGATGAGTCGTGCATGAAACGACCTCTACTTCGGTATCAAAATAGGGAGCTCTATTCGTTGTTTGCTCAAGTGCTTTCAGCACGCCAACTGGACCTGAAACCGTTCGATATCCTTGAAACTCGAAGACCTTGGTATGTTGTGTGATATCATCAATCTGTCACCAAAATGCCTTTGGCAGCCATTATACGCAGCAAACATTCCAACAGCGAATGGTTCACGAGTGCGGATACTGGAGTTCCTCCAAGCAGCTGTTCCGTCTACGAAAATGCTCGTCAGAGAAGGGGATACTGAATAGCGTAATTTAGTCGGCATGGTATTGTAAATCATTAATTTTATTCTGTAGACAATAGGCGCATTATACTGAGCAGGGTGTGAAACTGGTAACGGAAAGAAGCAACAAACAGCACAAGATCTCAGACCAGGCACGGTGCGCAGCATTGGTAGAAAAGAAAGCAGGCGAGAAACATAAGGGGTCCAATCACAAATTGCTAACATTCTCTACGGCTAGATATTGTACAGATGAAGTCTGCAATCATGTGAATACGTACTGATAACGGACAATGATTCTTGCAAGCAGCCAACAAGGAAGAATATGAGAGAATCCTGAAGATATTGAAGAATACGAGTCCTGAAAGCTGCGTGCACCACAACGACTGACTGCCCCTGAAGAGTCCCCTCCTGTGGATACTCAAGCAAAATTCTCCGCTGGCTGCTCCACTGCCAGATCCGGCGACGTTTTCTGGAAGTTAGGTGGCAATTCCGACCTGTATTTCTCGCTAACTCGGCGATAAGCTATTGGTTGCCCATACCGCTTCTCCTCGCCTTCACTTTATGCGTTTTCGGGCCTGGACAGCAGTTGAAAGTGGTGCTATTCAGGCACAATCTTCTTCGGTATATTCAAGCTTACTGGTAACTGACGAGCGACGAATTCTCGGAATCACTGTGTGTTGATCAGGGAGTGGTACTTTATCGCAAGCATTTCGAGCGGAAGGTTGGATGGATTTCCCGCGTGCTACGGATGACAGTTGTGAGATCATCAACTGTGGAGTCGAGTCGGCGGAGAAGGTGCCAGCTCCAACATATCCAAGATGGGCACGTGAGGATTGGCGTGTGTGTGTGTGCTAGCTAGTTCGGTTGGTGGGTACACTTATGCCAGATTGTGTTGGGTCTGTTGCCAACGGGCTCAGCTGCTTGAAGGTGTAATGTTGTACCTACCAACGTTTTTGGTATCAGGGTTCATAATTATACTTTCTATTTGAAGTATACATACCTGTTAACCATGGACTATTTCTGGCTAGATTAACTCTTGTGTAGTCATGGTGCTAGTGAAGCTTTTGTCAGATCCACTCTGATTTAGCCACCCACACTAACAGCAAGTATTACCTTCACTGGGAGCAGGGGTAACTGAAGTTGGATCCCGGAATGGATACCCTGATACCGTCAATTCTTTTTCCTACCGAAAATCCTTTTTCTGCGCCTTGTCCTCACCCACTTACTGAGATGTGATGAGCCCGTAAGTGGGATTATTTCCAAGTTCACCCAGAGTTTTGGGGATTTCAGGGGGTATCGGCCGTTGGGCAGTTCAATAGCCAGTTGAGTCATTTTTCCAAGATTCCTTTTGAGTCTCTCTCCCCTCTACCGGGGAGACCCAATTGACCAGTTTTGGCAGTGAGCAACAAGTACAAGTGTGTGTGTGTGTTTTCTTGGATGACGGTGATGTCTTGTTACGCTCCAACATTCAGTTCGGCTCAAATCGACAAGGACGAGTTCTTTGCCCAGTTTGAAACTGCACTGCACGCTATCAATATTTTGGATGATGTAATTGTCCTGGGTGACTTCAATACACGTGTAGGTGCTGGTCCACAGCAAATGGAGATGTGGCAGGGAGTACATGGATCGTATGGTGTTGGTGAAGTGAATTATGCTGGCCATAGCCTTCTTATCGTTATCGTTATCGTTATATTTCCCTCTAGCCCTCTCGCTTAGGATGAGCTTTCTTTTTTATGGCAGCTTAAGCGAAGGCTATATACCTGCTTTATGCAGGTTGATGCCAACGCGAACAAGCAAAATAATAATAATAATAGCCTTCTTGCTTTCTTGGCCTGTCAACAGCTGACTGTCTGTAACACACTGTTTCCCAAAAGGCGCATTCACATATACACCTGGCAACACCCTGGATCACAGAAATGGCACTGCATAGACTACGTAATTGTTCGGCAGCGATATCGTAAACGTTGCATGGATTGTCAAGTGAAGCGTACGGCAGAGTGTAGCACTGACCACCGCTAGATCCGCATGAAGTATCGATTACCTGATATTGCATAGCAGCGCTATCACCGTGACTCGCATTCCAGGCCTCGGAGATTTGCTGTCCATCGGTTTAACCGGTTGCCATTTATGAGAGGAGGAGGCTGAGAGCGTGTCTGCATTGCGTGCTGGGTACTGTCCCGGCTGGCTGATACATATGAGTGTGCCTCATCCGTGGACTGTAAGTGGAATGCTGTGAAGTCGGCTGTCGTCGATGTGGCTGGGGAGGTGAGACAAGCGGCGTGTACCGGACTGGTTTCGTGATAGTGCCCCGACACTGGAGCCCCTACTAGCATCCCGTAATCGGCTATACGACCTGTGGCTCAGAACTGGCAATCAGAATGACGACAGGGCTTTCAAGGAGGCTCGTGCCCAGGCTCGGGCTGGTATACGGCAGGCAAAGACCGCCTGGTTAATGGAAAAAGCGGCGGTGGTGCAGCGGGGACGTTTCAGCGGCAAATACGTGTGGTCTGCCATCCGAGATATGCAGCGCTGTTTTGGAGGACTAAAGCCAATATCTGAACAGGCTATCCGCAACACTCGGGGAGACGTCTGTGGATCTGTGCAAGAGCAGAGGGGCACATGGCACGGGCATTTCTCGGGTGTTTTGAATGTCTGCAGTACTTACGATGCAGAGGTATTCCAGCAAATTCCCCAGCGGGAGATCATGCACTCGCTAACGCAGCCACCGTCGGGAGAAGAGTTGACCCATGTTCTGAGACATCTGAAGAACGGCAAGGCTGGTGGCATGTCGCAGACCGTGCCCGAACTGTTGAAGGTTGGTGTGCCCGTCCTCCACCCACTCCTTCTGGACCTGCTTCGATCTGTCTGGTCGGAGGGTTACGTACCACAGGACTGGCGTGATGCAGTGCTCATCCCCATACCTAAGAAGGGCGACCTTTCTCGATGCGACAACTGGCGAGGAATTGCATTGCTGGAGGTTGTGGGAAAGCTAGCTGCTAGGGTTGTGCAGAATCGCCTGCAAGTGCTCGCTGAGGATGAGCTACCGGAGTCGCAGTGTGGGTTCCGGCGAAACCGTGGTTGTGCTGATGCCATCTTCTCTGTCCGCTAACTGATAGAGAAATCTTATGAGCATCGATCGAAGCTGTTTTGCGTCTTTGTTGACCTCCGCAAAGCATATGACTCTGTGCCTCGTGAGGCTCTGTGGCAGGCATTGCTTCGGCTCGGTGTCCCCCCCCCCCCCCCTCAGGCTGTGGCTCTCGTGAAGTTGTTCCATACGGATATGTCGGCGTCTGTTTGTGTTGCTAGTGGTTGTACCGATCCCATCTCTGTACAAAATGGTTTACGGCAGGGATGTGTCATGGCTCCTGTGCTGTTCAACCTGTATTTCGGATTGGTGATGGAGCGGTGGAGGTCTGTTCTCAGGGAGCGCGGCATCGAGTCTGATGTGGATTTCAGCTTCTTGATTGATGGGACAGTCTCAGACTGGTCATGCTGATGATTTTGAGTTTGCCGATGACGCCGTCCTACTCGCAACAACTCGTGCTGCAGCCGACCTCTCCCTATCCGCCTTCTGTGATGTGGCATCCAGCTTTGGCCTCACGGGCAGCATGACGAAGACTAAGCTACTGGTCGCGGGCTATGGAGTCGCCGCCACTGATTGTTCCGATCTGGCATTTGGCAATGAAAGTGTTGAAGCTGTTACCTCCTTCCCCTATCTTGGACCTGTCATAACTCCGAATTCGCGAGCTCATGCCGATGTCCAGAGCCGCCTTGCGAAGCGTGCCAGGGACTTTGGCTGTCTTCGGCGGATTTTGCATGATCAGAGCCTGAACCAACCTACTCGACGGCATTTGTACGTGGTATGTGTTCTCACCACGGTTTTGTATGGCTCAGAGTGTTGGACCCCATTGAAGTTGGATTTGGACAAGCTGGACAGGTTCCATCACGCCAACCTACAGTCAATCCTTGGCATTTCGCGCGGCCGCCAGTGGGAGCAACACATCACATCGGAGCAACTACGCGCACAGTGGGGTGACCCTACTCCACTGTCGTGCATGGTACAGAGAAGACGCTTGGAGTAGCTTACGCACCTAGCTCGGCTCGATGACAATCGGTTACCCAAGCAGTTGCTCTTCGCTCATCTCCAACGAACCCGCCCGTTTTGCGCCCCCGACAGAGCTGGAAGGACGCTGTCCGGGCTGATCTGACTGTGGCCGTTGTGCACAATTGGTTCGAATCGGCCAACGATCGCAAAGAATGGCGTGATATTGTGTCGGCAGCAGCGGGGGTGAAGGAGCCTGCCCCGAAGACGATTGTGTGCCACGTTTGCGACTGCATGTTTCGTCGTCGCGCTGACATGGCCCGGCACAAATGCACAGCAGTCCGACATCAGTGCAGTGTTGTGCCTGCAGTAGATGGCTCCGGAGCAGGGGTGGGCTTGCAGTGCATAAGTGTCAAGAGAAGGACAACTGTGACGACTGACCACCTAGTGATGCTCATCCTGTTGCCGAGGTCCCGGTATGCTCCTCCTGTTGCCGAGGTCCCGGTATGCTCATCCTGTTGCCGAGGTCCCGGTATGCTCCTCCTGTTGCCGAGGTCCCGGTATGTACAGCCTGACAGCGTACTTTTAAGTCTACTGCTGGCCTCAAGCGCCATCGCTGTGGACCCCGCCCGAATCGCCCTACAGTGACTGATCGCCAGCACTTTGAACATCATTGCCGAGTCTGTAATTGACGCCAGTTTCGGAGGCGACAGGCCCTGGAGCGCCATTTGAAGCACTACCTACCTCTCCCCTAACCTCTCTGACAGTACCTCCCTTCTGGGAGCAGCGTGGTCATTTCTTGGCAGCTGTCAATAGTAGTAGTAGTAGTGTGTGTTTGTGTGTGCGGGTATATCCCTTTGAAAATCAAAAACAGACAACAGCAGACCTCTCATCATTTGAATATTAGTAGATTTCCGGGTAGGCGTTCGTTTCGCTGGTCTAAGCTTACCCTTGCCTTTACGTACTCCTAGTGTGAGTCTACAAAGATCCTAACACTAGGCATACATGTATGCTGGAAATACATAGTGCTGGACTGGCACAAAACAAGACAGGCCAGTATACGCGAAAAACAGAGTCAAACACTTGTCGACTTCAAGGAAACACACATCCTGTTCTTACGAACAACTGGTAATGACATTTTCACAATTCAACGGAGTGGTGCAGTGCAGGCTAGGAACACTCGCTCTCCAAGCGTCAAAAAGCAGAAAAAGCCTATCGCTTTCCTGCGCAATTCCTTGTGGTGTGAGGCACGCTTCGGTGTTTTCGTGATCCATTTTGAGAAGACAAATCACAGGTTGTGCCCGCCGTCAGATTTGCTAATAACCAGGTCAACCGGTTAATGAAGAGGCCATCCAGTATGGCTATCTCCTGCCGTTTCATTTTTGTTCTTGTTATGGCGTGGATTTCCGTGCAGCTCGCATCAGGTAGGCCTCTTGATTTCATCTTGCTTGCGGGCTAGGTCGGCAGGTTAAAATTGTTATACCGGTATCTTAATCCTCGGCCAGAATGACCACTGGTGAATTGCCTTATTCTAGGGGTGCGGTACGTGGAACTTGCCGTGTAGGAACTAATGTAAACCTGCCCCTCGGCACAGTTGAGATTCGCGGCATAATCGGGCTTTGACACTAGTCAAGAATAACAATGATGGACTTTCGTGTCCAGGTCATCCGTGTGAGTAAAATTAAGACACGACCACCGCTATTCACTTGTGCCAGTCAGTGAATGCTTAACAGAACAAAATGAAAAGGTTCTTCGGATGTACTGTTACATGGCAATAGGCTGTCATAGAGGAGTCAGGTGTGCAGCCTGAGTATACCCGCATTCTGTAAGGCATATGGCATTGCTCTGCCACTTTAAATCGGCTCCCATCCCGCAGCACAGCTAAGGATTAGGTCAATATGAATACATGTACGGGTTTATGACCATTGTCTCACGATATGAGACTGTAGGAACTCTCAAGGTTGGAGATGTTGTCCTTCTTCCAGTCAAGAAGTCTGGAGCTATTACCCGCTACTGAAAGATACACCCAGCCGGAATAGTGTATCTCGCACTGCAAGCCGACACACGATACTACGAGGAAACCCCCTGTAAAGCTGCCGACCCCGCAAAACACCCACGTTATTATTTGTAGTAGTACAGTACTTGAAAGATGTTGCCGGGCAAAATTCTCAAAACGTTGTTGTTTGTACTATTTGACAGGAAAGAACTACTTAATTCATTTCTTTTCAACGAAAAATCATGATCATGACCGTGTACCACTTGTTACATACTCAATATAGGTATAGGAAGTTGATCTGATTTACTGACTTCTGGTGCTTTGATGTTGTTATGATCATGTAAGGAAGTAGAGCAATCGCAACAGACAAGTCTATAAATTTTACAAGGTACGCTTGGTAAGCGGGTGAAACAACCTTGATTGAAGAAACGGAAGCTCCATACTACGTCATAATCATGATGATGCTTGGCAAAATCGGCTTTAAAACTAATATAGTATAGTAGTATAGTACTAGAGTGCTTAAAAGATTCAAAGATTCAATACAAGGTAATGACACTGAACTCTGAGTGCTAGTTGGATATGTGATCTGTTTAATTTTTGATTGTGCAGGACAAAGAAGATACTGTACGCTTACTCCGTACCTTGGACGGGTTACGAATGGACGCAAAATCCTGAGGAAGGAACATAACCCCTCTCCACAAGATGGCCAGGCACGCGCCTGGTACCCGTTCACATTGACTGTATCATGTGGCTTCGGGTATCACGTGACTGGAAGAGGAGGAGCCGCAAGAATGGCTGTGATGCGGTGCATGGAAGATGGTACTTTGCAATGTTTAGGGAAGATACACATGTAGAAGGGTAGCTAAGCTCAGGCAGAAGTAAATGAGCGATATGACTAATACAAGTACTTCCAAAATATAAAAGTAGAGGTATAGCACTGTTCACGATGAGAGTCAACTCAACAATAACATTGGGGTTGGTGAAAGTTGGACATAGCAAGATGGAACGGGAAACGAAAAACGGTAAACATGGAGAGTAGGTGCAACAACGAGAAACTAACGTGCGAAACAATAACATGCATGGTAAAACTTATCAAACTGACCCGACAGCAGAATTATCGAGATCTGAACTGACAGACAGACAGGCGTTCTTGTGATCACAGCGACCCTTTTATACCAGACTGTTAGGAGGTTTTGCGGCAGCAAGGCGATGACTACATGTCCTTCGAATGACTCTCCGGGGCGCAGCCTATACATGTAGACCAGAAGGAGCAGCTGAAACTGGGAGAGCCTTTGGGTAAGAGACAGAGGGACATACGCGCACACAACAATAACAACCGTATACGAAAATGGGACAGCTCCCACAGGTGATTCTCAATAAAACTGCCTGAGAAAAACAAGACAAAGAGCAGAAGGGAAGACAAGCTGGCAAAGGAAGCATAGATAATTATAGTAAATGGGATATTCTAGCTCTGACCATTTGCTGATGGGTCTGATAAACACACCTTCCACGCCGTAGAAGACGCGTTCCCAGGGATTCGGAAAACTAAGCCTGACTCAATCGTACACGGACGGTGAAAAAACATCCGATGACCAGGTTCCTAAGCCCTCTCGCTTAGGCGAGGAATACATATTGTGTGCTAATCACACCGCAACAGTGTAGTAAAGGACACATATGGACTTCCAAAGGGATCGTGTACGCAAGTCCAGAACTACAGCGAAGCACATACACAATTACATACACAAATGTGCCAGACATTCAGAACACTATTATGGCCTCGGGCAAAGTCATCATGGCTCCAAAAACTAATTCTAACCCAGCAGGTCAAAGTGGCAGGGGAATTGAGACTGGGAAAGAAAAGGACAGCACAAGGTGAAACACTCAACGTTACAGTCCGTTTCAAAAAGATTTGCAATCCTGGCGATCGCCCGCGGAGTTTGGCGTCTTACCGTATGAGCACTCGAGCGCTGCCTGGAAAAACTCACTGTGAACTCGAAGAAATATTCCGCGCGAAAGCAGGAAAAATGACAACTCACTCACGTTGATACAGTCATGTATATCTGGTTTACAACAAACGAGTTCTTCCTCGTATCGATAATGGAGTCAGAGAGGACATGTCGAGACGAAAGAGTTGTAAATGTTGACGAGCGGCATGTGTCCCAATTCGTTTTGTGACCAAAATAGTTTCTTTGAGCTGCGATGCAGTTTACTCACCGTGTGACGACATCGACACGGACTCATTCCCAAGGCCATGTGACTTCGAAGACATTTTGAGAAAAGCAGACGCTTGTGAACGCTGATAGAAGACGGCGTTGACTGCTTAATTCAAATCAATTGGCGATCTTGAAACTAAAATAAATCTCAAAAAGCTACGGCGCGATGACTTCCATATTCATTCACGCGATTGCAGTGTTGTGGGTGTGTTCACATGGCGTGAGCCAGTCAAGTGTCAGTCAGTTCGGCAGGAAGCGCGAGCTTCAACAACAAGTCGTTTGGTGCAGCCATCTTCTTTGTCTTGTACCAGCTTGATCACCAAAACAATGAAAACAAAGTTTGACTTGAGGATAGGTTGGGATTTGAACTCACAACTAATTACCGGTACTTCATGGTCAGCAGACAGCATTCATAACCACAAGGCCAAAAAGGAAAGGATAAATCGTGGGTTTTGATAAAAAAAATCGATACTGGCTTCCTGGGCAAATTCTAAACCATGGGAAAAGGCTGGAAACCTGGCCGAAATTCTAACTCCTTAACGGCTGGTCCAATTGTTCCGAAACCTTCACAGAACAATTTGCCGTGTCCTAACAAGCCATTCTATGTAGAATCTACTTTGTTGTCCAAATTTCCCTTATCTACATACTTTTTTAAGACCCAAACATGATTGTAAATCTTTTTGAAACAGACTATAGGAGCTGTTGTCTAGGTGAGGCATACGTACGGTAAGAAGACACCTGTGGATATTTGGAATCCAAGGATACTTGGCCCTTCCCTGGGCATTCGACCAGCAATCACTGTAAGATCTGCACTGTCATGACGCCTATTGCCACAGCAGATGCATAGCATCTCATCAAAGATGCTATGCATCTGCTGTGGCAATAGGCGTGATCACGGTTCAGCCTATCTCCAAGATTTCTTGCCAATGCAATACTGCTAGCGTTATAACGATAGTTTCTGCATGTTCTGAGCAGAGCATGCAAGAAATATAAAGCATCTTACCTCCTACCTCATGGTCCGTTTCGAATAGCGCTTCAGGAACGATCGTGATCGTGTGCATTGTGTCGTGTACCAGAAAGCATTATTCTACGTCACGATCAGCAGCGGTGATCACTTGTCACTCCAAACGACAAGCTTCTCCTTGCGCCACCAACATTTTTCGTTGCAACAGTTGATGCAAAAGTGACTGAATTTTGCGTGTAGTTTTTAGATTTTACTGCAAGAGGAATGATGAAATCACGTGCCTCGTGACACAAGAATGCCAGGTCTCGTAGGTCTCCTAGATCATTGTTCCCTTCAAAAGATTTTGTGCGGGCTTTGGAATGTTGATCTACACCCCAAAGCAAACCTATCGGCAAAATTTGAGCGAAATCTGAGAGATCGACTTGCACATATGTTCTGGTTTTCTCAGACATGCTCTCTTAAATACATTTACATGCATTACTTGTATTGTCACTTCATCACGGATCAGCTTATGAGAAGGCTAGCCAAGCTTGCTTAGCGATGCCGACGCAATAACGTCGAAAAAATAATACCCGCTAGAGGACTAAAGAGCAGAGCGATGTGATGGGACCTGTTTACATCTTTGTCCACTTACAGTAGTGCAATAAATGTCAACAGTGTACATGTACATGTACATCGAGGATGCCACTTGTTCTCTTATTGTAATGCTACATGATTGCCAACGTACCCCGGTCACCACCCCCTGCAATCACAATACCCACTATAGGGCTGAGCAAACAAGACCACTGTGTAATGAATGAGTTTTATTTTTTATTGTAACAAACTTGGTTTTGGTTTTTGATTGAAGTTCTTTATTTTACACATGGATTTTTCTGATTTCTTCTCCAGTGTATTATTTATTGCATTTTAAACCATTGTATTAATTTGCCCGTGAAAGAGCCCGAAAAAACCCGTGTAGGTGATATGCTCCGTAGGATGTCAATCCCCGGAGGCACCTCACAACCAGCAGATGGGTTTGATGATACGATTGCTTTTACTACTTTTATTAGAATGACTACTCAATTATATTATGGGAAGAGATGGCCAATGTCAGATCCGAAAAAAGGACACATCAATAAGATGACATAGAAAAGAAGACAGACAATCTAACGAGGAAAAAAAACAATCGATTGAACAAGATGTCAGAATAAAACACGCAATGGCAATGTTTCGGGGGGTGGGGGATGGAAGGGTGGCTAAGCCAACAATGGATGAACGCAATGATATCAACTTGCTTAGGATTAGAGGGATTGACAGAGAGGACTGTTCACAACTACAGCCATCCCAACAATATTATTTGCTGTCGGTGTAACGAAAATGTGACACAGCAAGGTGCAAAGGAAAACGAAAAGAGAAAAAGAATATATGGAAGAGTAGGCGCTAGAATCGAGAAACTAAAGCTTGTAACATTCCCACGCATCACAAACCTTAGAAAACTAACCCAACAGCAGAATTATCGAATCCTGAACTGACATACAGACAGGCGTTCTTGTGAGCATGGAGCATCGTTAAACATTCCAGTACCACCATCCATCTCCACACAGTCTTCACCGCCCGGACCCACGTTGTTTGGCTCGCCCTTCAGAAAGTTGTTGATCACAGCGGGCCGCCCAGAGACATCTACGAACCTTCCCTCGGTTTTGAAATCATTGTAGAACAACCAGACACCAGGAACGCCTGTGAACGGGCGGATGAGATTCTCTAGGACAATGAATTCTTGCATGTTGCTCGGACTGGCCAAGTCTCCACCATTCCGTCGGCAGTTTCGGCGCGCTTCTCCACGGGTCATGGGGCGATTCTCGTAGCGGTAGATCAAAAGTCCAGTTCTGGAGTTTCTGCAACATTGGACAGTCATTGAAGCTGTTCTTGCCTCGCGCTTGCTCACAGCACTGGAGGTGCTATTGACCTTCTTTGCAGTTGTGTAATCACCTGCTGCACGTCGCTCCTCCGCCAGTTGACGTGCCTGATCAATCTCGTCTTCGTCCATGGAGGATAAGTAATCTTCAGCATCGCGCTTACTCTTATCCGCGGTAATGTCGTCAGCCAAAGTCATTGAGACCAGGCACAGAACAAACGTCAGAGCAATGGTAAGACGCATCATGGTTGTGTCACTAGAGGAAAGAATATATTTCTGATAATTAACACAGCTGGCAATAGCGACTGGAGGTTGGAATTGATCAAATGAGGGTTTCGTCTCTGAACTTAGTCAGCTCATCATGGTCCTTTTATACTCGCTTTCGTGAGATCTTTGAGGCGGCCAGGTGCTGACTAGTTACTATACTATAGCTCTTTGTTCCTGTAATATCGCTAAAATGGACTGTTGACGCTGGGGGAACCGTTGGTTAGAGTAGGGACAAGCCATACGAAAACACGTACATAATGCACACAGTCTTTAGCATGAACTTGTTGAGGGCATGGGAAAGGGAAAAGTCTGTGGAATACAAAATGACTTTCACCACTTCAGTATCTGTCGATTATACTTCACTGCTGATGCAGTGAGACTTCTATCAGAGTCGGGGCGCCGCTGCGGTGAAGACACAATGGCAACTGTTTTTCATTTAAATTACCCGGGGAAGGACCAAGCATTCTTGGATTGCAATCACTGCTGGTTTCTAGTTACCGAATGTTTGGCCTCGTCAAGCGCTCATGACGTAGGGATATTTCACCTTGTGGCGTTCTTTTCTCATCCTGTCGTAGGCGTTGCCACATTGAAAAGCTGGGTTGGCGGAAGGTATTGGAGCCAATATACTTAGTTATGGCCACGCGGTGTCCGTAAGATCGACGTCTAATTTTTCTTATCCTGCCGCTACTGAGGTTATCCCTCCCAATCATTCAATTTTATACATGTAGGTGTAAAAGCGTCACCCACTACCGTGTTCAGGCAAAGTTGGAGAATGCCTGAATAGTTTCAAAGCTGACTACACCCTTCTCCTGCCTACAAACACACGCACACGCAAGCACCCATGCAATCCCTCTCTCACTCTCACACACACGTTGCCCGTGGACGACAAGGAATTTACGACATGCCGGCACCCCGGAACAAAATCAATGGGCATGGATATCTTGACTCCGCTCGTCTCCAATAGCACCATGAATAGTTTTGAAACTTGAATGCTGAGCAAATAGTGTTCACGCTAAGCGACTTGCCTCGTTGTCGCACTATCTATCTGTATATATATCTCGTTACCTTGGTGGACTGTTCTGTCATAACTGTTAGCATATGGTTTTTTTTACCTTTATTAAAAAGTGAATAGTTTTGAATGTCCCCTATGCCTATGGTATAGTGCTCGGCCAGCTGAGCAATGCTCGTTAAACTTCGATCCTTGATATGAGTGACGTCTTTCTCTAAGAGGTCTGCCATCAGGTAACTTTAAAACGACGAATGGAACATGGAAAATACCAGCCGCGCTCTAACACGCGTGCGCTTCCATTATTGTTTATCTCCGGGTTCCCCAGGTTTGCATGCATAGTACAGTGTGCCTCTCAAGGGTGCAGTGCGTGTCCTGGCCCTGATCTCAACTAGCGTGCTTGTGTAGCCGTCACCACTTAGCACAAGAGCGCTAGTACTAATAGTCTCTTGTACGGGCAAAACCAAAATTTGATCATGACTGCCACAGGTCGAGTGTGATACCCAGGAGTACGCATTGTTCACATTATGCATAGTGCGAACACGGTGTTTGTACAAGCCACTTGGAACCAGTGGGTGTTCATACAGGAAAATCCAGTTGCATGCCAGGCATGTAAGATGTGGTCCGCGTATCCAGAAAATTTGGTGGATAGGGGGAAATTTGATTTAGGCACCAACCTATTAAAGTGGCATAATTACATGCAGTGAGATGTTACTTGAAAGTAATATTCTAAAGGTCAAGGTATCGATTGCCGCACGGGATGGAGTCCGCCCTGCACACCCAGAAAAACATACATGTACTAGCGGTTAAACATGTACATGTATACGCATATGTAAATGTTGTTTTTTTGTTTTTTTTTTACTAAGGCCACAGCTTCCAATCATGACATGCAAAGCAGCGGTGCAGCATCGCAGGCATGAATCGTGGACGTGGTGACGGGGTCTGATGTGCTCCACCGACCTAGGGTCTCGACTTCACTGCACAGCAAACGCGTCGAAAGAAAACGGGGGCTAATAATTATCGGGAGATGGGGGAAGAAGAAGAGAAGAAAGAAAGAGAGAGAGAGAGAGAGAGAGAGAGAGAGAGAGCGAGAGAGAGCGAGAGAGAGCGAGAGAGAACGAGAGAGAGCGAGAGAGAGCGAGAGAGAGAGAGAGAGAGAGAGAGAGAGAGAGAGAGAGAGAGAGAGAGAGAGAGAGAGAGAGAGAGAGAGAGAGAGAGAGAGAGAGAAAGAGAGAGAGAGAGAGGGAGAGAGAGAGAGCGGTAACGCACCAGCAGGCACCCCGCTAACGCAAACGCGCATGTACACAAGGAGATAAGCCGAAGCTGGAATCCGAGCCGCTTGTCAATCTAATAATTATTGTGTAGGCTTTCTGGGAGACTGTAATTGCAATTTAAGATGAGTACTTTCCCAGTTGGTAATGCGAACATGGCAGCATGCGGTTGAAGACCATTCGCAACCAGCTCTAATTGAACCATACTGCGCCCACTGCACAGCATTCTTTCGGATCTGTGGAGAGTTGGCCGTTCCCAGGGCATTCTAAGACCTGTCACCATAGCATTATTAAGGATATACTGGCGTCGCCTTTTCGTACTCAGTAAGACGTAGGGTGTCTAAGCCAAAAATACTAAGAGGATCCTGAAGCAGTCGGCACCTCCCCGTTAAAGAGAGTAGCAAGCATACAGTATAAAATGGGCAGCTGAAACAACAGAAACCAAACCAACAGTTGATCCGCATCGGTCATATAATTAGTCGATATTGACAAAATTAGCCTTCAGAAATATTCTCTACTTTCCAGTGAAGTGAATATGATGCGTCTTACCATTCTTCTGGCGTTTGGTCTGTGCCTGCTCTCAATGACATTGGCTGGCACAATTTCCTCAGAGGATAGCGGAAGCTATGCTGAGGTTCTCTTTGACTCCCTGGACGAAGAGGAGATTGACAAGGCACATAAATTGGCTGAGGAGACTGCATCGTATGCGAGCAAGAGCCATGCTGAGGAGTACTTGGACAACCTGGACGAAGAAGATATTGATCAGGCACGTCAAGTGGGTGCGGAAGCACATTCAGCAGGTGCAAAGAAGGCCAACAGCACCTCCAGTGCTATGGGCAAGCGGGAGGCAAGAACAGCTTCAATGACTGCTCAGTGTTGCAGAAACTCCAGAACTGGACTTTTGATCTACCGCTATGAGAGTCGCCCCATGACCCGTGGAGAAGCGCGCCGCAACTGCCGACGGAATGGTGGAGACTTGGCCAGTCCGAGCAACATGCAAGAATTCATTCTCCTAGAGAATCTCATCCGTCCATTCACAGGCGTTCCTGGTGTCTGGTTGTTCTACAATGATTTCAAAACCGAGGGAAGGTTCGTAGATGTCTCTGGGCGGCCCGCTGTGATCAACAACTTTCTGGAGGGCGAGCCCAACAACGTGGGTCCGGACGGTGAAGACTGTGTGGAGATGGATGGTGGTACTGGCATGCTCAACGACGTTCCCTGTTCACAAGAACGCCTGTCTGTCTGTCAGTTCAGGATTCGATAATTCTGCTGTCAGTTTGCCAAGGTTTGTGATGCACGCAATTGTTGGCCAGGTCATTTTCTCGATCCTCTACTTCCCCCCCCCCCCCTCTCTCATTCTCTCTTATTTTTCTTTCTCTCAGTTCTATTTCTTATATTGCTATCTGCAACTTTGTTTCACAGCTTATGTGAATCAAGCATTGTTGACTGCTAGGGTGGTTATGGCTGTTAGCGGTGCATTGCATGTACTTCACTCCATCTGCCATTGGTGAAAAATCATGTCATTAGCGGTCTTTCAGTGCTAGCCTTTACCCCATTCCAGTTCCTCCTGAATTAGAATCAAAGTATTGAAGTTTCTGAGGTTGCATTTCATTGCATTAAAATGTATTGCTTCATGCCCCCCCCCCCCCATCCATGTTTGTATTGCCATCCCATGGTTTCTTCGCCGTGTCGTTTGCATTCACCCACGATGTAGTCATTCCAATACCTGCAATCCAATCTGGTCTCTGATTTTGTGTCTTGCGTGCTCCCAGTCAGTTTTTGGTGTGCGTGTGATGTAGACAGTGCACGTCTTTACTCTGCATTAAAACATAATCGGCTTGGGTGAGACTCGGCTAGAGGCTAAGTGTCCCGCATCCGTATGAATGTCACCACCCATCCTTCAAGGATTTTTAGTAACCTTATTTTAAACTCTCTTATTTTTGACCCCCACAGAAACTTGTGATCTCTAAGCGGTCAAATATAAGCATAATATTGACCGCTTACATTGACCACTTAGTATTGACCACTTAGCCCTAGGCGAGGACTTTAAACTTTTTCCTCAACTTAGAAAAAAATCAGAACTGAAAGAAGAAAATCTGAAGTCAAATGTTGGGATTTGAACCCAAACTGTCAGATTCTCAATCAAAGAACTTGGGGAACATATGTACTACAAATGACAACTGAAAAGTTCTGTTTACAGAGAAGTAATGTCCACTGTAAACGGCATATGAACATACTATGTACTATTACAATAATATTCATTTCTTCCTATAAACAAAGCTAAAAACAGCGTAGGTATGCTATGTCATGATAAATCTATTACTGCCCTCATAATCGGTCAATATATGAAATATATTGACCTCTTTAATCGTGCAATAATAGATACTTAAAAGGTAGTTGCCTATCGGATTACAGTAGGAGCAGGTACGGATTTGCGTGATCCACATTATTGATGTTTGCTGAGTTTTGATGAAGACGGATTGCCATTTTAAAATTCGCGTCTCCCAGAACGTTCCCGCGTTTAAATTCACCACCATCTTTGCGCTCTGTGGCCAACCACATACATGTACATGTACATTGTACTTGTACATACACTCATTTACCCAACTTTCAAAGGCTTACCCTCTGGATATGTAACAAAATGTGTTCCAGAATTCTGTTTAATTACATGCACATGTATTTCATTACAATGTAGGTTGACCCAATGCTGTAGACAGCAAGCTGGTTCGGCCTTTTAAAAGCAGGGCCTCCGGAAGCAGTTTTCAATTGGTCGGGTCGTACCATTTTCTTTTATACTTTGTGTACTGTATAATATCAAAAAACAAAATCAAAAAAGGAGTCGCCGTATGCTGTCCATGGATTAATAGATGGCTCCCGTAGACCGGAATATCGCTCGGCTCTTCGGGCACACCTTCCATTAATTTCGGCAAGTGATGCTCCCGCTGATGTATGGTCAGCTGCCACATCTGCGATCAAATCTGCAGCAGACACCGCCATTGGTCATCTGCACCGATCCGAGGCTAGGAACCGTTTCGTTCAACCAAACGCACAGGTTGCTCGGCTTTCACTGCGGCAACGGGAACTGCGAATATTAGCTGAGTCCGGACACCATGATGCTGCGCAGCTGAAGAAGGAGCGCAATCGTGTCATGCATGAAATCCGTAATATCCAACGGACCGAAGCCAACTCTCGCCTGGACAGAATTGCCGAGGCGGTTGAGAGCGCTCCAACCTCCGCGCAAATGTTTATAGCAGCCTCCCAGCTCAAACGTGGCAAGCCGCAGCAGCTCTTCGTCGAGTCGGCTGATGGTCACATCCTCATGCGCGATGAGGAAAAGGCATCTCGCATACGTGATCACTATCAGGGGCAGTTCAACACTTCTGATGACCTGCTGCCACCGCCAGCTCCGCACACACTGGAGACGCCCGTTTCCACCGAAGAAGTAGAGGCGGCTTTGAGACGACTGCGAAATCAGAAAGCATGTGGGCCGGATGGTGTATGCGCAGAACTCCTCAAATACGGTGCTGAGTACATCTCCCCGATCATCACCACCATGATCAACAACAGCATCACCAGGGGCGACCACCTGTGTAGTGTTATTGGTCCAGGCATATTGATACCGTTACCAAAACCTAACAAGGCGCGGGGACCAGTTGCAAACCTGAGACCGATTGTATTGCTGAACACCCTGCGCAAGGTCATTTCACTCGTTGTGCTCAAACGTATCACACCACGTGTGTCGCATTATCTTGGATCCACTTCGTCTGGTTTCAGGCCTGGCCGTGGCACTGCCGATGTGGTGTGGACACAGCGCTGGATTTCGGCTAAGGCCACCCACTTCGTGTGGGATTGCCACGTCCTTGGCCTCGACATGTTGAAAGCATTCGACACCATTAGCCGCATAAAGCTCCTTGCTGTTATGTCAGAGATTACCGGACCTGACGAGGCTTGCCTGATTCACCATTTGCTGTATGGTACAACACTCTCTGTTTTAAGTGGGTGCCACTTCAGCGGAGGCGTTTGTTAGCACGCTAGGTACACCACAGGGTGATGGGCTGAGCCCGGTTCTGTTTGTTTGCTACCTGGAAGCAGCACTGAGGGAGACTCGAAGCAAACTACCACCACGGCCAGACACTGATGCAGCAATACCACAGGAAACAGGATATGCCGATGACATATCCTTCTATTCGACTGAGCGACAATGGCTTGCCAACTCCCTACCCGTGATAGCTGACGGCCTGGGTGACTGGTCACTCAACGTTAACAGCAGCAAAACAGAGTGGCTTCACATCTCTGCCTCCACCACCGAATGGCGAAGATCGAAGCAACTTGGCTCTCTCTTGGGGGAAGAGGAGGACTTGAGCCGACGAATGGACCAAGCATCAACATCGTATGGCCGCATGTATTCGCTCTGGATACGACGTCAACTTGTATCCGAGGAAACCAGGCTTCTTCTCTACAATGCCATCGTCCTACCAACACTGTTATACAACTGCGAAACCTGGGGACTGACAGAGGCTGCACTGGAGAAGCTGAACGCCTTCCATAGACGTCAACTACGGAACTTGTTCGGAATTAGGTATCCCGCCATCATCTCCAACAAAGACCTATATTCCAGAGCACACACACAGCCACTTTCGCACACCGTTGCTGTCCGCCGTTTCCGGATGTTGGGTCATGTTCTGAGGATGCCCTCAGATGCCCCGCCACAGCAGGCAATGGACAACTACTTCCGTCGAGATGTCACTGGTGTGCGTGGACGCCCGAAATCGAACCTGGCCACGGCAGTCAAGGCAAGCACAGCTGCCAGAGACATGCCACTGAAGACCATGACTGATCTGAGTGGGCTCAGAATGCGCGCTTTGGACAAGCAATCATGGAGGGAACTCTCAGCCTGAGCTGGTTTTGCTCGCGGCTGCAACGCACGGGGTAGTGAACCCAGGACAGAAGCGGACCAGGCATCATGACTTTGCACATCTATCGTTATGCTGCTTCATTACGCGACCTGTTTTATTATTATTATTATTATTACTGTATAATATGGCGGGAGCGTATGCCCTCCTCAGCTTTACACATGCATTGGTTGCCACAAAGTTGGTCCGGTATTAACCTGACCAACCGGACCGGTGCTGGCGGGCCTGAAAAGTACCCAATTATCAGGTTGATAAAACACGTGTCCGTCTACACGCGTCGAGCATCACACGATTTATCCAAAATGCACAGGGTGTACTGGGTGTTAGCGGCCGTCATGAATTCACTTCGGGAATGGGCACGATATTTATACTTTTTTAATACTTTTCTTTACTGTGCTGCTCACAATCCGCTCACGTGAATCACCATGACCATTTCACATCCCAATATTCGCAAGTCTAGTGCTGAACAGCACCCAGCGTGGCATTCATTCCACTGACCGGATTTCTCTACATCTAGAATGTAGCTACAAACTGTCCTGTGACATCTTGAAAATCCATCCTATCTCACCAACACCTTCAGTTCACGTCTCTTGCCTAGTCGATTCGTGGTGATTATCCTTTTTTGGCAGGCTCGTGTATCATTAATATTACGTTGTACAATGTACATTTTACAAGAATGTCCAATACTTGATCAGGCTGGTACTGTAGCCAAAATGTGCAATCTACATGTACATCTATGTCAGCAATTGCGCAAGCACGGAAAGTTGTGGAGTTGAAGTACCTACCAGTAGTACATCTCGAAAACTAGCTGGCAGTGCTTGTAGAACTCAAGTAGATAAACATTGCTGTACATGTACACGCACAGACGTGCATATTAATCTAGTCAAGTGCTAACCAATGTTATCCTCGCAGCGTACTTAGCACTTTCAGAGCGAGATGCGAGTTTAATATGCAACACGAATACCAGCCACCCTCCACTTCCAAGCTGCGTGTACATAATGCTACGTTGTATGGTGGCCAAAGTACTTAGCACTATGAAGGCATAAACATGTACATGTACCATTACTCTGGACACAAACAAAACCAAGAGCAGAGGTGGTTGAAAAGTAAAATGGAACGACCAGGTGAGAAATAACGAAAGGGACAATGTACACCGTACTCGCCCGATTGGAGCTAGTCTCAAAGATCCAGTGAAAAAAATACAGCCCTCCCTAGAATAGTCCCCCCCCCTCCGGTCTTGTAACCACACGCATGTGCAAGTATTTAACACTTTATTGGCCAGCCCATACATTGATCGAACACCGATGTTCGATTGGGTAGGCATTTTGAAATTATCGTAACTTTGGTGTTCTTTTGCTGATGTTCTTGACTTCTCGTTTATCTCATTGCACCAGTGATTTCAGGATCAAATTCTCAATTCTTCTTACCATTTCTTTTGAATCGTTATAAAAAAATGTTTTTTTAATGCGACGGGTTCGCGTACCGGGCAGTTCAAGAACAAGGAGTCGTACAACCTCCTGGCCAAGAACCCACCTTTCCGCTTCCGTGGGACGCCACCACCCCATGATCAAGAATCGTTATAGTTTACAGTAAACGTTAGGATCTGTTTTTCTTTGCCTTCTCTGTTTTTTATGCTGCATGACGAAAATTGTTCAACCATTGAAAAACGTACCCTCTCTTGGGCAGTGCCCTCTCTTGAATAGTGCACGGGGGGCACTAAAGGCGCGAGTACGTAACAGGGTTAGACTACATGTACATGAATGAGGGATTTGTTCTCTTCACTCACCTCTCTTATTGGCTTACACTTACTCGTATATCTCGTACTTCACCTTCTTTTCTCTTTTTTTTCTTTTACACTGTATGTTTGTCGCTACGTCTGAGTCTGTATACACCCAGTACAAACGGAACCCTGTGAAAACTTTCGATTGGCTAGAATATATGGTCGGACAGGGTCGATAAACAGGCAGCCCATTCGCACCTACGCAACCATAGTAAAAAGGCGTACATGAACTTGATGCACTCACCATACACTCACACAGCAAACCAGCCAGAACACGTTGGTACTGAACACTACCATCTGCTTGCAAGTACATTGAGATGACCAATGCCTATGAGGGACACGTGACTCGTGAGTATGTAACGGAGAGCGGGTAGGAACATGGAGCAAAAGAGCAAGAAGGCGAACTATAGAGAATTCACTTGCAAGTAGATGGTAGTGTTCAGTATCAACGCATCCTTGCTGGTGTGCTGTGTGAGTGAGTGGAGGAGTGTTTCAAGACGTACAGTGGCAAAGGACTGCCTGAAAAGAGTGCATATAGTCGGTCACACTAGCTTGCTTTGAGTAATGTCAATCTGGTCACTGTCGGCAGTGTTCACAAGTACATTGCACAATGTACCTCTATTATCATGTCCTGACACCGGACAAGTTCGTCTTTGTTCCACAAGGCCCTCATCGGCATGCTGATTTGGGTCAACGTTTCTTTCGGTCCAATAACGTTAAATTTTTGAAAGAGGACAAGAAGAGAGAAACACAAACGACAGCGCAGTGAAATCCGCCCTGAATGACCACAAACTCACATCCTAGTATTCGCAGGTGTGCGCCACAGGTAGAGACCTGCACAGTGATCCATGCGTACTTGACTAACACGATCGGATTTCATTGAGCATCACTGCCGGAAGCCTAAAGATGGATTCAAATACTAAACCTGGTGTAAGGGACCTCTGTGTTTAGTGACCACCTGGTTTTAACGACAGCTTTTGCTTGCACCGTGGGGTGGTCGCTTAACCAGGTTTGCACCGTAGGCGAGGTGATGCTTGATAAATGCGTCGCCTGAGATATGTTCGATTTTTGTACGTGTGAGCTTTCGGTGGTTATGTAATAGAGGTGCTCTCATCGACCAGTGTTAACGAGCTTTATCAGTCATCGACAGTAGTGGTGACACTTTTAAACAGTTTTCCTCATACTCAGCACTTAAAATTTAAAACTCAGAAGTAGTTGAATGAGCATTTACCTGAGTTCTGTAGGCATTCCTAGGTTGCATTGGAGACCAACTACTTCTACGTGCTTGATAACAAAGATGACATCATTCTACCGACGCGTACAAGTACAAGGCGAGCCAACAAAATCATTCTTTAAAGCCAACTAAAATGCATGATTATTCAACAATACAACGTAGAGTATGTATTCTTTTAATTATTGTAAGTGTTTGGCTCTGCAATGCATGTATGAACAGAGCATACAATCATGCATACGAACTATAATTAAACGTACCGAGCGGTGAAGAAGTGGCTACCCATGTGAAATGGGATCAGCAGGTTCCAACGTTCTTCGTTTTACTCTTCCAATATGTGTATTAACATCCAGCCACTTTCAAAAAAGTACAAAATCATGGAAAGAACATTAATATTAAAGGTTTTTAACATGGAAAATTTGGGCACAAGTTATGCGATCGAGTCCACCAACTAAACCAGATTTTGAACAGTAAGACATGTAAAATCTATAACACAGCTGACAATCCTGACATTGCACAGCATGAGTTACCCCATCCCAAATTTTTCAAAGGTACATGTACAATGTAAATAACATGGGGTTGGGTACCGATATTACGGACTTCGACTTCGACCGCGGTGACTCCACCCCTTTTCCGGTCGATGAGGAGAATGGTTTGGTTTGGTTTGGCTTTATTATTTCAGTTCGTGGCCTCAACAGTACAAAATACAAATATCAAGAGGGACGAACGAAAAGAGAATGTAAAACAGAGCAGAAAGGAACATGCAACTGAAAGGAAAGAAAAACGGAGAAAGACTGTGGACTGAACGGATTCATGAACCATTACTAAAGCGAGGCAAGACATGAACAGAAGGGGCAAGTCCCTCGATATGGCAATGGCAAGGGAGATTGTACATGACTACTAGAAAGTCAGGTGATTTACATGTACATGTATGTATTGCTACAATTCCTTCAAAGTGCCTCGTATGAACAACAGTGCAGAAACGGTGTACAATTATTATGTACTTCACGCAGGCCTAGGACTATTGAATGGTATTCTATTCGCAAGAATCTTACATGATGCGGAAAGCTGGAATACTATTCTGCGAGAGCAACTGAAAAAGAACCCATAGCTGTCACGGCTCGCTTGAGATTCATTTAGACAGAGGTTTCAACATCCGTAGGAACGCCATCATCCTGCGAAAGCTGTTACTGTATTAGTTAACGTCCTTCCAAAGAACATTCCTGAATGATCCTTTGCAGTGTATTATATATCTCACCCTAAACATTAGAATGCTCGATGAGTCGTGCATGAAACGACCTCTACTTCGGTATCAAAATAGGGAGCTCTATTCGTTGTTTGCTCAAGTGCTTTCAGCACGCCAACTGGACCTGAAACCGTTCGATATCCTTGAAACTCGAAGACCTTGGTATGTTGTGTGATATCATCAATCTGTCACCAAAATGCCTTTGGCAGCCATTATACGCAGCAAACATTCCAACAGCGAATGGTTCACGAGTGCGGATACTGGAGTTCCTCCAAGCAGCTGTTCCGTCTACGAAAATGCTCGTCAGAGAAGGGGATACTGAATAGCGTAATTTAGTCGGCATGGTATTGTAAATCATTAATTTTATTCTGTAGACAATAGGCGCATTATACTGAGCAGGGTGTGAAACTGGTAACGGAAAGAAGCAACAAACAGCACAAGATCTCAGACCAGGCACGGTGCGCAGCATTGGTAGAAAAGAAAGCAGGCGAGAAACATAAGGGGTCCAATCACAAATTGCTAACATTCTCTACGGCTAGATATTGTACAGATGAAGTCTGCAATCATGTGAATACGTACTGATAACGGACAATGATTCTTGCAAGCAGCCAACAAGGAAGAATATGAGAGAATCCTGAAGATATTGAAGAATACGAGTCCTGAAAGCTGCGTGCACCACAACGACTGACTGCCCCTGAAGAGTCCCCTCCTGTGGATACTCAAGCAAAATTCTCCGCTGGCTGCTCCACTGCCAGATCCGGCGACGTTTTCTGGAAGTTAGGTGGCAATTCCGACCTGTATTTCTCGCTAACTCGGCGATAAGCTATTGGTTGCCCATACCGCTTCTCCTCGCCTTCACTTTATGCGTTTTCGGGCCTGGACAGCAGTTGAAAGTGGTGCTATTCAGGCACAATCTTCTTCGGTATATTCAAGCTTACTGGTAACTGACGAGCGACGAATTCTCGGAATCACTGTGTGTTGATCAGGGAGTGGTACTTTATCGCAAGCATTTCGAGCGGAAGGTTGGATGGATTTCCCGCGTGCTACGGATGACAGTTGTGAGATCATCAACTGTGGAGTCGAGTCGGCGGAGAAGGTGCCAGCTCCAACATATCCAAGATGGGCACGTGAGGATTGGCGTGTGTGTGTGTGCTAGCTAGTTCGGTTGGTGGGTACACTTATGCCAGATTGTGTTGGGTCTGTTGCCAACGG
The DNA here is from genome assembly GCF_964019385.1 of Sycon ciliatum. NCBI lineage: Eukaryota > Metazoa > Porifera > Calcarea > Leucosolenida > Sycettidae > Sycon > Sycon ciliatum. Next base: position 8,143,538 of record NC_088652.1, on the reverse strand, counting down.
GCTCAGCTGCTTGAAGGTGTAATGTTGTACCTACCAACGTTTTTGGTATCAGGGTTCATAATTATACTTTCTATTTGAAGTATACATACCTGTTAACCATGGACTATTTCTGGCTAGATTAACTCTTGTGTAGTCATGGTGCTAGTGAAGCTTTTGTCAGATCCACTCTGATTTAGCCACCCACACTAACAGCAAGTATTACCTTCACTGGGAGCAGGGGTAACTGAAGTTGGATCCCGGAATGGATACCCTGATACCGTCAATTCTTTTTCCTACCGAAAATCCTTTTTCTGCGCCTTGTCCTCACCCACTTACTGAGATGTGATGAGCCCGTAAGTGGGATTATTTCCAAGTTCACCCAGAGTTTTGGGGATTTCAGGGGGTATCGGCCGTTGGGCAGTTCAATAGCCAGTTGAGTCATTTTTCCAAGATTCCTTTTGAGTCTCTCTCCCCTCTACCGGGGAGACCCAATTGACCAGTTTTGGCAGTGAGCAACAAGTACAAGTGTGTGTGTGTGTTTTCTTGGATGACGGTGATGTCTTGTTACGCTCCAACATTCAGTTCGGCTCAAATCGACAAGGACGAGTTCTTTGCCCAGTTTGAAACTGCACTGCACGCTATCAATATTTTGGATGATGTAATTGTCCTGGGTGACTTCAATACACGTGTAGGTGCTGGTCCACAGCAAATGGAGATGTGGCAGGGAGTACATGGATCGTATGGTGTTGGTGAAGTGAATTATGCTGGCCATAGCCTTCTTATCGTTATCGTTATCGTTATATTTCCCTCTAGCCCTCTCGCTTAGGATGAGCTTTCTTTTTTATGGCAGCTTAAGCGAAGGCTATATACCTGCTTTATGCAGGTTGATGCCAACGCGAACAAGCAAAATAATAATAATAATAGCCTTCTTGCTTTCTTGGCCTGTCAACAGCTGACTGTCTGTAACACACTGTTTCCCAAAAGGCGCATTCACATATACACCTGGCAACACCCTGGATCACAGAAATGGCACTGCATAGACTACGTAATTGTTCGGCAGCGATATCGTAAACGTTGCATGGATTGTCAAGTGAAGCGTACGGCAGAGTGTAGCACTGACCACCGCTAGATCCGCATGAAGTATCGATTACCTGATATTGCATAGCAGCGCTATCACCGTGACTCGCATTCCAGGCCTCGGAGATTTGCTGTCCATCGGTTTAACCGGTTGCCATTTATGAGAGGAGGAGGCTGAGAGCGTGTCTGCATTGCGTGCTGGGTACTGTCCCGGCTGGCTGATACATATGAGTGTGCCTCATCCGTGGACTGTAAGTGGAATGCTGTGAAGTCGGCTGTCGTCGATGTGGCTGGGGAGGTGAGACAAGCGGCGTGTACCGGACTGGTTTCGTGATAGTGCCCCGACACTGGAGCCCCTACTAGCATCCCGTAATCGGCTATACGACCTGTGGCTCAGAACTGGCAATCAGAATGACGACAGGGCTTTCAAGGAGGCTCGTGCCCAGGCTCGGGCTGGTATACGGCAGGCAAAGACCGCCTGGTTAATGGAAAAAGCGGCGGTGGTGCAGCGGGGACGTTTCAGCGGCAAATATGTGTGGTCTGCCATCCGAGATATGCAGCGCTGTTTTGGAGGACTAAAGCCAATATCTGAACAGGCTATCCGCAACACTCGGGGAGACGTCTGTGGATCTGTGCAAGAGCAGAGGGGCACATGGCACGGGCATTTCTCGGGTGTTTTGAATGTCTGCAGTACTTACGATGCAGAGGTATTCCAGCAAATTCCCCAGCGGGAGATCATGCACTCGCTAACGCAGCCACCGTCGGGAGAAGAGTTGACCCATGTTCTGAGACATCTGAAGAACGGCAAGGCTGGTGGCATGTCGCAGACCGTGCCCGAACTGTTGAAGGTTGGTGTGCCCGTCCTCCACCCACTCCTTCTGGACCTGCTTCGATCTGTCTGGTCGGAGGGTTACGTACCACAGGACTGGCGTGATGCAGTGCTCATCCCCATACCTAAGAAGGGCGACCTTTCTCGATGCGACAACTGGCGAGGAATTGCATTGCTGGAGGTTGTGGGAAAGCTAGCTGCTAGGGTTGTGCAGAATCGCCTGCAAGTGCTCGCTGAGGATGAGCTACCGGAGTCGCAGTGTGGGTTCCGGCGAAACCGTGGTTGTGCTGATGCCATCTTCTCTGTCCGCTAACTGATAGAGAAATCTTATGAGCATCGATCGAAGCTGTTTTGCGTCTTTGTTGACCTCCGCAAAGCATATGACTCTGTGCCTCGTGAGGCTCTGTGGCAGGCATTGCTTCGGCTCGGTGTCCCCCCCCCCCCCCCTCAGGCTGTGGCTCTCGTGAAGTTGTTCCATACGGATATGTCGGCGTCTGTTTGTGTTGCTAGTGGTTGTACCGATCCCATCTCTGTACAAAATGGTTTACGGCAGGGATGTGTCATGGCTCCTGTGCTGTTCAACCTGTATTTCGGATTGGTGATGGAGCGGTGGAGGTCTGTTCTCAGGGAGCGCGGCATCGAGTCTGATGTGGATTTCAGCTTCTTGATTGATGGGACAGTCTCAGACTGGTCATGCTGATGATTTTGAGTTTGCCGATGACGCCGTCCTACTCGCAACAACTCGTGCTGCAGCCGACCTCTCCCTATCCGCCTTCTGTGATGTGGCATCCAGCTTTGGCCTCACGGGCAGCATGACGAAGACTAAGCTACTGGTCGCGGGCTATGGAGTCGCCGCCACTGATTGTTCCGATCTGGCATTTGGCAATGAAAGTGTTGAAGCTGTTACCTCCTTCCCCTATCTTGGACCTGTCATAACTCCGAATTCGCGAGCTCATGCCGATGTCCAGAGCCGCCTTGCGAAGCGTGCCAGGGACTTTGGCTGTCTTCGGCGGATTTTGCATGATCAGAGCCTGAACCAACCTACTCGACGGCATTTGTACGTGGTATGTGTTCTCACCACGGTTTTGTATGGCTCAGAGTGTTGGACCCCATTGAAGTTGGATTTGGACAAGCTGGACAGGTTCCATCACGCCAACCTACAGTCAATCCTTGGCATTTCGCGCGGCCGCCAGTGGGAGCAACACATCACATCGGAGCAACTACGCGCACAGTGGGGTGACCCTACTCCACTGTCGTGCATGGTACAGAGAAGACGCTTGGAGTAGCTTACGCACCTAGCTCGGCTCGATGACAATCGGTTACCCAAGCAGTTGCTCTTCGCTCATCTCCAACGAACCCGCCCGTTTTGCGCCCCCGACAGAGCTGGAAGGACGCTGTCCGGGCTGATCTGACTGTGGCCGTTGTGCACAATTGGTTCGAATCGGCCAACGATCGCAAAGAATGGCGTGATATTGTGTCGGCAGCAGCGGGGGTGAAGGAGCCTGCCCCGAAGACGATTGTGTGCCACGTTTGCGACTGCATGTTTCGTCGTCGCGCTGACATGGCCCGGCACAAATGCACAGCAGTCCGACATCAGTGCAGTGTTGTGCCTGCAGTAGATGGCTCCGGAGCAGGGGTGGGCTTGCAGTGCATAAGTGTCAAGAGAAGGACAACTGTGACGACTGACCACCTAGTGATGCTCATCCTGTTGCCGAGGTCCCGGTATGCTCCTCCTGTTGCCGAGGTCCCGGTATGCTCATCCTGTTGCCGAGGTCCCGGTATGCTCCTCCTGTTGCCGAGGTCCCGGTATGTACAGCCTGACAGCGTACTTTTAAGTCTACTGCTGGCCTCAAGCGCCATCGCTGTGGACCCCGCCCGAATCGCCCTACAGTGACTGATCGCCAGCACTTTGAACATCATTGCCGAGTCTGTAATTGACGCCAGTTTCGGAGGCGACAGGCCCTGGAGCGCCATTTGAAGCACTACCTACCTCTCCCCTAACCTCTCTGACAGTACCTCCCTTCTGGGAGCAGCGTGGTCATTTCTTGGCAGCTGTCAATAGTAGTAGTAGTAGTGTGTGTTTGTGTGTGCGGGTATATCCCTTTGAAAATCAAAAACAGACAACAGCAGACCTCTCATCATTTGAATATTAGTAGATTTCCGGGTAGGCGTTCGTTTCGCTGGTCTAAGCTTACCCTTGCCTTTACGTACTCCTAGTGTGAGTCTACAAAGATCCTAACACTAGGCATACATGTATGCTGGAAATACATACTGCTGGACTGGCACAAAACAAGACAGGCCAGTATACGCGAAAAACAGAGTCAAACACTTGTCGACTTCAAGGAAACACACATCCTGTTCTTACGAACAACTGGTAATGACATTTTCACAATTCAACGGAGTGGTGCAGTGCAGGCTAGGAACACTCGCTCTCCAAGCGTCAAAAAGCAGAAAAAGCCTATCGCTTTCCTGCGCAATTCCTTGTGGTGTGAGGCACGCTTCGGTGTTTTCGTGATCCATTTTGAGAAGACAAATCACAGGTTGTGCCCGCCGTCAGATTTGCTAATAACCAGGTCAACCGGTTAATGAAGAGGCCATCCAGTATGGCTATCTCCTGCCGTTTCATTTTTGTTCTTGTTATGGCGTGGATTGCCGTGCAGCTCGCATCAGGTAGGCCTCTTGATTTCATCTTGCTTGCGGGCTAGGTCGGCAGGTTAAAATTGTTATACCGGTATCTTAATCCTCGGCCAGAATGACCACTGGTGAATTGCCTTATTCTAGGGGTGCGGTACGTGGAACTTGCCGTGTAGGAACTAATGTAAACCTGCCCCTCGGCACAGTTGAGATTCGCGGCATAATCGGGCTTTGACACTAGTCAAGAATAACAATGATGGACTTTCGTGTCCAGGTCATCCGTGTGAGTAAAATTAAGACACGACCACCGCTATTCACTTGTGCCAGTCAGTGAATGCTTAACAGAACAAAATGAAAAGGTTCTTCGGATGTACTGTTACATGGCAATAGGCTGTCATAGAGGAGTCAGGTGTGCAGCCTGAGTATACCCGCATTCTGTAAGGCATATGGCATTGCTCTGCCACTTTAAATCGGCTCCCATCCCGCAGCACAGCTAAGGATTAGGTCAATATGAATACATGTACGGGTTTATGACCATTGTCTCACGATATGAGACTGTAGGAACTCTCAAGGTTGGAGATGTTGTCCTTCTTCCAGTCAAGAAGTCTGGAGCTATTACCCGCTACTGAAAGATACACCCAGCCGGAATAGTGTATCTCGCACTGCAAGCCGACACACGATACTACGAGGAAACCCCCTGTAAAGCTGCCGACCCCGCAAAACACCCACGTTATTATTTGTAGTAGTACAGTACTTGAAAGATGTTGCCGGGCAAAATTCTCAAAACGTTGTTGTTTGTACTATTTGACAGGAAAGAACTACTTAATTCATTTCTTTTCAACGAAAAATCATGATCATGACCGTGTACCACTTGTTACATACTCAATATAGGTATAGGAAGTTGATCTGATTTACTGACTTCTGGTGCTTTGATGTTGTTATGATCATGTAAGGAAGTAGAGCAATCGCAACAGACAAGTCTATAAATTTTACAAGGTACGCTTGGTAAGCGGGTGAAACAACCTTGATTGAAGAAACGGAAGCTCCATACTACGTCATAATCATGATGATGCTTGGCAAAATCGGCTTTAAAACTAATATAGTATAGTAGTATAGTACTAGAGTGCTTAAAAGATTCAAAGATTCAATACAAGGTAATGACACTGAACTCTGAGTGCTAGTTGGATATGTGATCTGTTTAATTTTTGATTGTGCAGGACAAAGAAGATACTGTACGCTTACTCCGTACCTTGGACGGGTTACGAATGGACGCAAAATCCTGAGGAAGGAACATAACCCCTCTCCACAAGATGGCCAGGCACGCGCCTGGTACCCGTTCACATTGACTGTATCATGTGGCTTCGGGTATCACGTGACTGGAAGAGGAGGAGCCGCAAGAATGGCTGTGATGCGGTGCATGGAAGATGGTACTTTGCAATGTTTAGGGAAGATACACATGTAGAAGGGTAGCTAAGCTCAGGCAGAAGTAAATGAGCGATATGACTAATACAAGTACTTCCAAAATATAAAAGTAGAGGTATAGCACTGTTCACGATGAGAGTCAACTCAACAATAACATTGGGGTTGGTGAAAGTTGGACATAGCAAGATGGAACGGGAAACGAAAAACGGTAAACATGGAGAGTAGGTGCAACAACGAGAAACTAACGTGCGAAACAATAACATGCATGGTAAAACTTATCAAACTGACCCGACAGCAGAATTATCGAGATCTGAACTGACAGACAGACAGGCGTTCTTGTGATCACAGCGACCCTTTTATACCAGACTGTTAGGAGGTTTTGCGGCAACAAGGCGATGACTACATGTCCTTCGAATGACTCTCCGTAGCGCAGCCTTTACATGTAGACCAGAAGGAGCAGCTGAAACTGGGAGAGCTTTTTGGTAAGAGACAGAGAGACATACGCGCACACAACAATAACAACCGTATACGAAAATGGGACAGCTCCCACAGGTGATTCTCAATAAAACTGCCTGAGAAAACAAGACAAAGAACAGAAGGGAAGACAAGCTGGCGAAGGAAGCATAGATAATTATAGTGAATGGGATATTCTAGCTCTGACCATTTGCTGATGGGTCTGACAAACACACCTTCCACGCCGTAGAAGACGCGTTCCCAGGGATTCGGAAAACTAAGCCTGACTCAATCGTACACGGACGGTGAAAAAACATCCGATGACCAGGTTCCTAAGCCCTCTCGCTTAGGCGAGGAATACATATTGTGTGCTAATCGCACCGCAACAGTGTAGTAAAGGACACATATGGACTTCCAAAGGGATCGTGTACGCAAGTCCAGAACTAAAGCGAAGCACATACACAATTACGTACACAAATGTGCCAGACATTCAGAACACTATATGGCCTCGGGCAAAGTCATCATGGCTCCAAAAACTAATTCTAACCCAGCAGGTCAAAGTGGCAGGGGATTGAGACTGGGAAAGAAAAGGACAGCACAAGGTGAAACACTCAACGTTACAGTCCGTTTCAAAAAGACTTGCAATCCTGGCGATCGCCCGCGGAGTTTGGCGTCTTACCGTATGAGCACTCGAGCGCTGCCTGGAAAAACTCACTGTGAACGCGAAGAAATATTCCGCGCGAACGCAGGAAAAATGACAACTCACTCACGTTGATACAGTCATGTACATCTGGTTTACAACAAACGAGTTCTTCTTCGTATCGATAATGGAGTCAGAGAGGACATGTCGAAACGAAAGAGTTGTAAATGTTGACGAGCGGCATGTGTCCCAATTCGTTTTGTGACCAAAATAGTTTCTCTGAGCTGCGATGCAGTTTACTCACCGTGTGACGAAAACGACATCGACACGGACTCATTCCCAAGGCAATGACTTGCCGGGCAAAAGCTATCCATGTGACTTCGACGAAATTTTGAGAAAAGCAGACGCTTGTGAACGCTGATAGAAGACGGCGTTGACTGCTTAATTCAAATCAATTGGCGATCTTGAAACTAAAATAAATCTCAAAAAGCTACAGCGCGATGACTTCCATATTCACTCACGCCATTGCAGTGTTGTGGGTGTGTTCACATGGCGTGAGCCAGTCAAGTGTCAGTCAGTTCGGCAGGAAGCGCGAGCTTCAACAACAAGTCGTTTGGTGCAGCCATCTTCTTTGTCTTGTACCAGCTTGATCACCAAAACAATGAAAAAAAAAGTTTGACTTGAGGATAGGTTGGGATTTGAACTCACAACTAATTACCGGTACTTCATGGTCAGCAGACAGCATTCATAACCACAAGGCCAAAAAGGAAAGGATAAATCGTGGGTTTTGATAAAAAAATCGATACTGGCTTCCTGGGCAAATTCTAAACCATGGGAAAAGGCTGGAAACCTGGCCGAAATTCTAACTCCTTAACGGCTGGTCCAATTGTTCCGAAACCTTCACAGAACAATTTGCCGTGTCCTAACAAGCCATTCTATGTACTTTGTTGTCCAAATTTCCCTTATCTACATACTTTTTAAGACCCAAACCTGATTGTAAATCTTTTTGAAACAGACTATAGGAGCTGTTGTCTAGGTGAGGCATACGTACGGTAAGAAGACACCTGTGGATATTTGGAATCCAAGGATACTTGGCCCTTCCCTGGGCATTAGACCAGCAATCACTGTAAGATCTGCACTGTCATGACGCCTATTGCCACAGCAGATGCATAGCATCTCATCAAAGATGCTATGCATCTGCTGTGGCAATAGGCGTGATCACGGTTCAGCCTATCTCCAAGAATTCTTGCCAATGCAATACTGCTAGCGTTATAACGATAGTCTCTGCATGTTCTGAGCAGAGCATGCAAGAAATATAATGCATCTTACCTCCTCCCTCATGGTCCGTTTCGAATAGCGCCTCAGGAACGATCGTGATCGTGTGCATTGTGTCGTGTACCAGAAAGCATTATTCTACGTCACGATCAGCAGCGGTGATCACTTGTCACTCCAAACCACAAGCTTCTCCTTGCGCCACCAACATTTTTCGTTGCAACAGTTGATGCAAAAGTGACTGAATTTTTGCGTGTAGTTTTTGGATTTTACTGCAAGAGGAATGATGAAATCACGTGCCTCGTGACACAAGAATGCCAGGTCTCGTAGGTCTTCTAGATCATTGTTCCCTTCAAAAGATTTTGTGCGGGCTTTGGAATGTTGATCTACACCCCAAAGCAAACCTACCGGCAAAATTTGAGCGAAATCTGAGAGATCGACTTGCACATATGTTCTGGTTTTCTCAGACATGCTCTCTGAAATACATTGATATGCATTACTTGTATTGTCACTTCATCACGGATCAGCTTATGAGAAGGCTAGCCGCGCTTGCTTAGCGATGCCGACGCAAAAACGTCGAAAAAATAATACCCGCTAGAGGACTAAAGAGCAGAGCGATGTGATGGGACCTGTTTACATCTTTGTCCACTTACAGTAGTGCAATAAATGTCAACAGTGTACATGTACATGTACATCGAGGATGCCACTTGTTCTCTGATTGTAATGCTACATGATTGCCAAAGTACCCTGGTCACCACCCCCTGCAATCACAATACCCACTATAGGGCTGAGCAAACAAGACCACTGTGTAATGATTGAGTTTTATTTTTTTATTGTAACAAACTTGATTTTGGTTTTTGATTGAAGTTCTTTATTTTACACATGGATTTTTCTGATTTCTTCTCCAGTGTATTATTTATTGCATTTTTAAACCATTGTATTAATTTGCCCGTGAAAGAGCCCGAAAAAACCCGTGTAGGTGATATGTTCCGTAGGATGTCAATCCGCGGAGGCACCTCACAACCAGCAGATGGGTTTGATGATATGATTGCTTTTACTACTTTTATTAGAATGACTACTCAATTATATTATGGGAAGAGATGGCCAATGTCAGATCCGAAAAAAGGACACTTCAATAAGATGAAATAGAAAAGAAGACAGACAATGTAACGAGGAAGAAAAACAATCGATTGAACAAGATGTCAGAATAAAACACGCAATGGCAATGTTTCGGGGGGTGGGGGATGGAAGGGTGGCTAAGCCAACAATGGATGAACGCAATGATATCAACTTGCTTAGGATTAGAGGGATTGACAGAGAGGACTGTTCACAACGACAGCCATCCCAACAATATTATTTGCTGTCGGTGTAACGAAAATGTGACGCAGCAAGGTGCAAAGGAAAACGAAAAGAGAAAAAGAATATATGGAAGAGTAGGCGCTAGAATCGAGAAACTAATGCTTGTAACATTCCCACGCATCACAAACCTTAGCAAACTAATCCGACGGCAGAATTATCGAATCCTGAACTGACATACTGACAGGCGTTCTTGTGAGCATGGAGCATCGTTAAACATTCCAGTACCACCATCCATCTCCACACAGTCTCCACCGCCCGGACCCACGTTGTTCGGCTCGCCCTTCAGAAAGTTGTTGATCACAGCGGGCCGCCCAGAGACATCTACGAACCTTCCCTCGGTTTTGAAATCATTGTAGAACAACCAGACACCAGGAACGCCTGTGAATGGGCGGATGAGATTCTCCAGGACAATGAATTCTTGCATGTTGCTCGGACTGGCCAAGTCTCCACCATTCCGTCGGCAGTTTCGGCGCGCTTCTCCACGGGTCATGGGGCGATTCTCGTAGCGGTAGATCAAAAGTCCAGTTCTGGAGTTTCTGCAACACTGGACAGTCATTTAAGCTGTTCTTGCCTCGCGCTTGCTCACAGCACTGGAGGTGCTATTGACCTTCTTTGCAGTTGTGTAATCACCTGCTGCACGTCGCTCCTCCGCCAGTTGACGTGCCTGATCTATCTCTTCTTCGTCCATGGAGGATAAGTAATCTTCAGCATTGCGCTTACTCTTATCCGCGGTAATGTCGTCAGCCAAAGTCATTGAGACCAGGCACAGAACAAACGTCAGAGCAATGGTAAGACGCATCATGGTTGTGTCACTAGAGGAAAGAATAATTATATTTCTGATAATTAACACAGCTGGCAATAGCGACTGGAGGTTGGAATTGATCAAATGAGGGTTTCGTCCCTGAACTTAGTCAGCTCATCATGGTCCTTTTATACTCGCTTTCGTGAGATCTTTGAGGCGGGCAGGTGCTGACTAGTTACTATACTATAGCTCTTTGTTCCTGTAATATCGCTAAAATGGACAGTTGACGCTGGGGGAGCCGTTGGTTAGAGTAGGGACAAGCCATACGAAAACACGTACATAATGCACACAGTCTTTAGCATGAACTTGTTGAGGGCATGGGAAAAGGAAAAGTCTGTGAAATACAAAATGACTTTCACCACTTTAGTATCTGCCGATTATACGTCACTGCTGATGCAGTGAGACTTCCATCAGAGTCGGGGCGCCGCTGCGGTGAAGACACAATGGCAACTGTTTTTCATTTAAATTACCCAGGCAAGGACCAAGCATTCTTGGATTGCAATCACTGCTGGTTTCTAGTTACCGAATGTTTGGCCTCGTCAAGCGCTCATGACGTAGGGATATTTCACCTTGTGGCGTTCTTTTCTCATCCTGTCGTAGGCGTTGCCACATTGAAAAGCTGGGTTGGCGGAAGGTATTGGAGCCAATATACTTAGTTATGGCCACGCGGTGTCCGTAAGATCGACGTCTAATTTTTCTTATCCTGCCGCTACTGAGGTTATCCCTCCCAATCATTCAATTTTATACATGTAGGTGTAAAAGCGTCACCCACTACCTTGTTCAGGCAAAGTTGGAGAATGCCTGAATAGTTTCAAAGCTGACTACGCCCTTCTCCTGCCTACAAACACACGCACACGCAAGCACCCATGCCATCCCTCTCTCACTCTCACACACACGTTGCCCGTGGACGACAAGGAATTTACGACATGCCGGCACCACGGAACAAAATCAATGGGCATGGATATCTTGACTCCGCTCGTCTCCAATAGCACCATGAATAGTTTTGAAACTTGGATGCTGAGCAAATAGTGTTCACGCTAAGCGACTTGCCTCGTTGTCGCACTATCTATCTGTATATATATCTCGTTACCTTGGTGGACTGTTCTGTCATAACTGGTAGCATATGGTTTTTTTACCTTTATTAAAATGTGAATAGTTTTGAATGTCCCCTATGCCTATGGTAGAGTGCTCGGCCAGCTGAGCAATGCTCGTTAAACTTCGATCCTTGATATGAGTGACGTCTTTCTCTAAGAGGTCTGCCATCAGGTAACTTAACGACGAATGGAACATGGAAAATACCAGCCGCGCTCTAACACGCGTGCGCTTCCATTACTGTTCATCTCCGGGTTCCCCAGGTTTGCATGCATAGTACAGTGTGCCTCTCAAGGGTGCAGTGCGTGTCCTGGACCTGATCTCAACTAGCGTGCTTGTGTTGCCGTCACCACTTAGCACAAGAGCGCTAGTACTAATAGTCTTTTGTACGGGCAAAACCAAAATTTGATCGTGACTGCCACAGGTGGAGTGTGATACCCAGGAGTACGCATTGTTCACATTATGCATAGTGCGAACACGGTGTTTGTACAAGCCACTTGGAACCAGTGGGTGTTCATACAGGAAAATCCAGTTGCATGCCAGGCATGTAAGATGTGGTCCGCGTATCCAGAAAATTTGGTGGATCGGGGGGAAATTTGATTTAGGCACCAACCTATTAAAGTGGCACAATTACATGCAGGTAGATGTTACTTGAAAGTAATATTCTAAAGGTCAAGGTATCGATTGCCGCACGGGATTGAGTCCGCCCTGCACACCCAGAAAATCATACATGTACTAGCAGTTAAATGGACAGGTATACGCACATGTACATGTACATGTATACGCACATGGTAAATGTAACGCACTAGCAGGCACTCCGCTAACGCAAACGCGCATGTGCACAAGGAGATAAGCCGAAGCTGGAATCCGAGCCGCTTGTCAATCTAATAATTATTGTGTAGGCTTTCTGGGAGACTGTAATTGCAATTTAAGATGAGTACTTTCCCAGTTGGTAATGCGAACATGGCAGCATGCGGTTGAAGACCATTCGCAACCAGCTCTAATTAAACCATACTGCGCCCACCGCACAGCATTCTTTCGGATCTGTGGAGAGTTGGCCGTTCCCAGGGCATTCTAAGACCTGTCACCATAGCATTATTAAGGATATATTGGCGTCGCCTTTTCGTACTCAGTGAGACGTAGGGTGTCTAAGCCAAAAATACTAAGAGGATCCTGAAGCAGTCGGCACCTCCCCGTTAAAGAGAGTAGCTAGCACACAGTATAAAATGGGAAGCTGAAACAACAGAAACCAAACCAACAGTTGATCCACATCGGTCATATAATTAGTCGATATTGACAAAATTAACCTTCAGAAAATATTCTCTACTTTCCAGTGAAGTGAATATGATGCGTCTTACCATTCTTCTGGCGTTTGGTCTGTGCCTGCTCTCAATGACTTTGGCTGGCACAATTTCCTCAGAGGATAGCGGAAGCTATGCTGAGGTTCTCTTTGACTCCCTGGACGAAGAGGAGATTGACAAGGCACATAAACTGGCTGAGGAGACTGCATCGTATGCGAGCAAGAACCATGCTGAGGAGTACTTGGACAACCTGGACGAAGAAGAGATTGATCAGGCACGCCAAGTGGGTGCGGAAGCACATTCAGCAGGTGCAAAGAAGGGCAACAGCACCTCCAGTGCTATGGGCAAGCGGGAGGCAAGAACAGCTTCAATGACTGCCCAGTGTTGCAGAAACTCCAGAACTGGACTTTTGATATACCGCTACGAGAATCGCCCCATGACCCGTGGAGAAGCGCGCCGAAACTGCAGACGGAATGGTGGAGACTTGGCCAGTCCGAGCAACATGCAAGAATTCATTGTCCTGGAGAATCTCATCCGCCCATTCACAGGCGTTCCTGGTGTCTGGTTGTTCTACAATGATTTCAAAACCGAGGGAAGGTTCGTAGATGTCTCTGGGCGGCCCGCTGTGATCAACAACTTTCTGAAGGGCGAGCCAAACAACGTGGGTCCGGGCGGTGAAGACTGTGTGGAGATGGATGGTGGTACTGGCATGTTTAACGATACTCCATGCTCACAAGAACGCCTGTCTGTCTGTCAGTTCAGGATTCGGTAATTCTGCTGTCAGTTTGCCAAGGTTTGTGATGCACGCAATTGTTGGCCACGTGAGTTTCTCGATCCTCTACTTCCCCCCCCCCCCTCTCTCATTCTCTCTTATTTTTCTTTCTCTCAGTTCTATTTCTTATATTGCTATCTGCAACTTTGTTTCACAGCTTATGTGAATCAAGCATTGTTGACTGCTAGGGTGGTTATGGCTGTTAGCGGTGCATTGCATGTACTTCACTCCATCTGCCATTGGTGAAAAATCATGTCATTAGCGGTCTTTCAGTGCTAGCCTTTACCCCATTCCAGTTCCTCCTGAATTAGAATCAAAGTATTGAAGTTTCTGAGGTTGCATTTCATTGCATTAAAATGTATTGCTTCATGCCCCCCCCCATCCATGTTTGTATTGGCGTCCCAGGGTTTCTTCGCCGTGTCGTTTGCATTCACCCACGATTTAGTCATTCCAATACCTGCAATCCAATCTGGTCTCTGTTTTTGTGACTTGCGTGCTCCCAGTCAGTTTTTGGTGTGCGTCTGATGTAGACAGTGCTCGTCTTTACTCTGCATTAAAACATAATCGGCTTGGGTGAGACTCGGCTAGAGGCTGAGTGTCCCGCATCCGTATGAATGTCACCACCCATCTTTCAAGGATTTAAGTAACCTTATAATAACTCTCTTATTATTGACCCCCACAGAAACTTGTGATCTCTAAGCGGTCAAATATAAGCATAATATTGACCGCTTATATTGACCACTTAGTATTGACCACTTAGCCCTCGGCGAGGACTTTAAACTTTTTCCTCAACTTAGAAAAAAATCAGAACTGAAAGAAGAAAAATCTGAAGTCAAATGTTGGGATTTGAACCCAAACTGTCAGATTCTCAGTCAAAGAACTTGGGGAACATATGTACTACAAATGACAACTGAAAAGTTCTGTTTACAGAGAAGTAATGTCCAATGTAAACGGCATATGAACATACTATGTACTATTACAATAGTATTCATTTCTTCCTATAAACAAAGCTAAAAACAGCTTAGGTATGCTATGTCATGATAAATCTATTATCGCCCTCATAATCGGTCAATATATGAAATATATTGACCTCTTTAATCGTGCAATAATATATACTTAAAAGGTAGTTGCCGATCGGATTACAGTAGGAGCAGGTACGGATTTCCGTGATGCACATTATTGATGTTTGCTGAGTTTTGATGAAGACGGAACGCCATTTTTAAAATTCGCGTCTCCCAGAACGTTCATCTTTGCGCTCTGTGGCCAATCACATACATGTACATGTACTTGTGTGCATACACTCCTTTGCCCAACTTTCAAAGGCTTACCCTCTGGATATGTAACAAAATGTGTTCCAGAACTCTGTTTAATTACATGCACATGTATTTCATTACAATGTAGGTTGACCCAATGCTGTAGACAGCAAGCTGGTTCGGACTTTTAAAAGCAGGGCCTCCGCAAGCAGTTTTCAATTGGTCCGGTCGTACCATTGTCTTTTACACTTTGTGTATACTGTATATTATGGCCGGAGCGTATGCCCTCCTCAGCTGTACACATGCATTGGTTGCCACAAAGTTGGTCCGGTATTAACCTGACCAACCGGACCGGTGCTGGCGAGCCTGAAAAGTACCCAATTATTAGGTTGATAAAACACGTGTCCGTCTACACGCGCCGAGCATCACACGATTTATCCAAAATGCACAGGGTGTACTGGGTGTTAGTGGCCGTCATGAGTTCACTTCGGGAATGGGCACGATAATTATACTTTTAATACTTTTCTTTACAGTGCTGCTCACAATCCGCTCATGTGAATCAAGTAGTTCCCGCCCTGCACCATGACCAGCTCACATCCCAATGTTCGCAAGTCTAGTGCAGCACAGCACGCAGCGTGGCATTCATTCCACTGACCGGATTTCTCTACATCTACAGTGTAGCTACAAACTGTCCTGTGACATCTTGAAAATCCATCCTGTCTCACTAACACCTTCAGTTCACGTCTCTTGCCTAGTCGATTCGTGGTGATTATCTTTTTTAGCAGGCTCGTGTATCATTACTTCTTGTACTGTACAATGTACAAGAATGTCCAATACTTGATCAGGCTGGTACTGTAGCCAAAATGTGCTATCTTCATGTGCATCTATGTCAGCAATTGCGCAAACACGGAAAGTAGTGGAGTTGAAGTACCTACAAGTAGTACATCTCGAAAACTACCTAGCAGTGCTTGTAGAACTCAAGTAGATAAACAATATTGTACATGTACATGTACATGCACAGACGTGCATATTAATCTAGTCAAGTGCGCACCAATGTTTTCCTCTCAGCGTACTTAGCACTTTCAGAGCGAGATGCGAGTTTAATATGCAACACGAATACCAGCCACCCTCCCCTTCCGAGCTGCGTGTACATAATGATACGTTGTATGGTTGCCAAAGTACTTAGCACTATGAAGGCATAAATATGTACATGTACCATTACTCTGGACACAAACAAAACCAAGAGCAGAGGTAGTTGAAAAGTAAAATGGAACCACCAGGTGAGAAATAAAGAAAGTGACAATGTACACCGTACTCGCCCGATTGGAGCTAGTCTCAAAGATCCAGTGAAAAAATACAGCCCTCCCTTGAATAGTCACCCCCCCCCCCCCTCTGGTCTTGTAACCACACGCATGTGCAAGTATTTAACACTTCATTGGCCAGCCCATACATTGATCGAACACCGATGTTCGAGTGGGTAGGCATTTTGAAATTATCGTAACTTTGGTGTTCTTTTGATGTTCTTGACTTCTCGTTTATCTACTTGCACTGGTGATTTCAGGATCAAATTCTCAATTCTTCTTACCATTAATTTTCTTTTGAATCGTTATAAAAGAATTCTTTTTTCAATGCGACGGGTTCACGTACCGGGCAGGTCAAGAACAAGGAGTCGTACAACCTCCTGGCCAAGAACCACCTTTCCGCCTCCGTGGGACGCCACCATCCCATGATCAGGAATCGTTATAGTTTACAGTAAACGTTAGGATCTGTTTTTCTTTGCCTTCTCTGTTTATTATGCTGCATGACGAAAATTGTTCAACCATTGAAAAACGTGCCCTCTCTTGAAGAGTGCACCGGGGGCACTAAAGGCGCGAGTACGTAACAGGGTTAGACTACATGTACATGAATGAGAGATTTGTTCTCTTCACTCAAACTCTCTTATTGGCTCGCACTTACTCGTGTATCTCGTACTTCACCTTCTTTTCTCTTATTTTTTCTTTTACACTGTATGTTTGTCGCTACGTCTGAGTCTGTATATACCCAGTACAAACGGAACACTGTGAAAACTTTCGATTGGCTAGAATATATGGTCGGACAGGGTCGACAAACAGGCAGCCCATTCGCACCTACGCAACCATAGTGAAAATGCGTACATGAACTTGATGCACTCACCATACACTCACACATCAAACCTGCCAAAACACGTTGGTACTGAACACTATCATCTACTTGCAAGTACATTGAGATGAAAAATGCCTATGAAGGACACGTGAATCGTGAGTGTGTTAGGGAGAGAGGTTAGGAACATGAAGTAAAAGGGCAAGAAGACGAACTATAGAGAATTCACTTGCAAATAGATGGTATTTTCAGCATCAACGCATCCTTGCTGGTGTGCTGTGTGAGTGAGTGGAGGAGTGTTTCAAGACGTACAGTGGCAAAGGACTGCCTGAAAAGAGTGCATAATTATGTAGTATCTCTAGCTCTATCAGTATCACTGAACAGTCATCACACAACCTCCTGGTATTACTAGCTACTTGTACTAGTAGTTCACATGTACATGCTAAGTGGTTCTCCCAGCAACCACTTACTTTGAAGTAGGACTACTAGACAACCCTGCCTGCAGACAGGTACGGCATGACCTATCGCATTCATGCTGTACTAATACATTACATGTACATTGATTCCTGTGTAATCTGTTCCCCATCACTGATCCTTTTGATCCCTTGCGAGATGCCTTCCCGGTTCTACATGTATGCATCCAACAGGTTACAGCTTTCTTCCCCGAACCCATGTTATTGATCAGCCCTAGCTCACACACATTCAAATGCCTTTTCCTTAGATCTTCCAACAGTTGTCTTCCTAGTAATCTTTATGCCCCATTACCCTGCCTGCCATTCACATTCGTTTCCTCCATACTTTTAGATGTAATTCCTGTTGCATAAACTTTGCCCGCCACTTAGGTCCATTCTTCCTCCCACACTGTCTTTTGTCCTGCTATTCTCCTGCTTTCTTCTGCCCTCACTCCCAGCTGCTCTCTCTCCCTGGCCTATATAACCCGCTGATTCTTCTCAGTTCTGTGTGGAATTGATTTCGAGAGTAAAGAGTTGTGAAGCCTCAGAGCTTGCAAGTTCCTCCGGCTAGTGCTGTCAGCCTGTTACACTTTCTGGTATACATGTAAGTCCAAAGTGCTTCAGACACGAACTGGTTGGCAGACACTACACATATAGTCGGTCACACTAGCTTGCTTTGAGTAATGTCAATCTGGTCACTGTCATGTGATCCTAATTCAGAGACAGTGTTCACAAGTACATTGCACAATGTACCTCTCTTATCATGTCCTGACACCGGACAAGTTCGTCTTTGTTCCACAAGGCCCTCATCGGCATGCTGATTTGGGTCAACGTTTCTTTCGGTCCAATAACGTAAAATTTTTGAAAGAGGACAAGAAGAGAGAAACACAAACGACAGCGCAGTGAAATCCGCCCTGAATGACCACAAACTCACATCCTAGTATTCGCAGGTGTGCGACACAGGTAGAGACCTGCACAGTGATCCATGCGTACTTGACTAACACGATCGGATTTCATTGAGCATCACTGCCGGAAGCCTAAAGTTGGATTCAAATACTAAACCTGGTGTAAGGGACCTCTGTGTTTAGTGACCACTTCGTTTTAACGAGAGCTTTTGCTTGCACCGTGGGGTGGTCGCTTAACCAGGTTTTACCGTAGGCGAGGTGATGCTTCATAAATGCGTTGCCTGAGATACATGTATGTTCGATTTTCGTACGTGTGAGCTTTCGATGGTTATGTAATAGAGGTGCTCTCATCGACCAGTGTTTACGAGCTTAATCAGTCATCGACAGTAGTGGTGACACCTTTAAACAGTTTTCCTCATACTCAGCACTTAAAATTTAAAACTCAGAAGTAGTTGAATGAGCATTTACCTGAGTTCTGTAGGCATTCCTAGGTTGCGTTGGAGACCAACTACTTCTACGTGCTTGATAACAAAGATGACATCATTCTACTGAAGCGTACAAGTACAAGGCGAGCCAACAAAATCATTCTTTAAAACCAATATAAATGCATGATTATTCAACAATACAATGTAGAGCATTTATTCTTTAAATTATTGTAAGTGTTTGGCTCTGCAATGCATGTATGAACAGAGCATACAATCATGCGTACGAACTATAATTAAACGTACCGAGCGGTGAAGAAGTGGCTACCCATGTGAAATGGGATCAGCAGGTTCCAACGTTCTTCGTTTTACTCTTCCAATATGTGTATTAACATCCAGCCACTTTCAAAAAAGTACAAAATCATGGAAAGAACATTAATATTAAAGGTTTTTAACATGGAAAATGTGGGCACAAGTTATGCGATCGAGTCCACTAACTAAACCAGATTTTGAACAATAAGACATGTAAAATCTATATAACACAGCTGACAATCCTGACATTGCACAGCATGAGTTACCCCATCCCAAATTTTTCAAAGGTACATGTACAATGTACATAACATGGGGTTGGGTACCGATATTACGGACTTCGACTTTCGACCCCGGTGACCCCACCCCTTTTCCGGTCGATGAGGAGAATGGTTTGGTTTGGTTTGGTTTTATTAGTTCAGTTCGTGGCCTCAACAGTACAAAATACAAATATCAAGAGGGACGAACGAAAAGAGAAAGTAAAACAGAGCAGAAAGGAACATACAACTGAAAGGAAAGAAAAACGGAGAAAGACTGTGGACTGGACGGATTCATGAACCATTACTAAAGCGAGGCATGACATGAACAGAAGGGGCAAGTCCCTCGATATGGCAATGGCAAGGGAGATTGTACATGACTACTAGAAAGTCAGGTGATTTACATGTACATGTATGTATTGCTACAATTCCTTCAAAGTGCCTCGTATGAACAACAGTGCAGAAACGGTATACAATTATTATGGACTTCACGCAGGCCTAGGACTATTGAATGGTATTCTATTCGCAAGAATCTTACATGATGCGGAAAGCCGGAATACTATTCTGCGAGAGCAACTGAAAAAGAACCCATAACTGTCACGGCTCGCTTGAGATTCATTTCGACAGAGGTTTCAACATCCGTAGGAACGCCATCATCCTGCAAAAGCTGTTACTGTATTAGTTAACGTCCTTGCAAAGAACATTCCTGAATGATCCTTTGCAGTATATTAATATATATAGGGGGGGGTAGTGCCTTTGCTGTTTGCATTACGCAGAGCTCACTGACTTGTCAGTTTGAGCACTCTGGCAAGGTACGTTCGGGCCTGATTGGAAATTTTTATTTCCATTGCTATCAGGTTCGGCCTCATTTCCTCTGTGCTGCGCTGATGAGTTCACAAAGAACGAAACAGCATGCTGTCCGCAGATTGAGTATTAATATTATATATATTAGGGGTGAAAGTTGGCACTGAGATCCCGAGTTCGAGTACTCTGATTTTCTCCGATCGAATATTCGAGTATTCGAGTATTCTTCATCCCCTAAAAATTGCACACCAGGGGCCTTAAAATCACATGATACAACCCTGATTGAACCGAGTAGCAGTCATTTTTCTCGGGTATATCGGTTCGTGGGTCATTTGGGCTCTCTCAACTCGCGAAAAAATGTTCACCACACAGTCTGCACCTCAATATCTGCCTACTGCTGCTCTGAAACTGCAGATTTCTGTGATAAATGCATGCACCATGTATGAACGAGTACTCTGATTTATTCCGAGTACGATTATTTTTGAAAAAACCGAGCGAGTACTCGAGTACTCGGTATAATTGTTTCACCCCTAATATATATATATCTCACCCTAAACATTAGAATGCTCGATAAGTCGTGCATGAAACGACCTCTACTTCGGTATCAAAATAGGGAGCTCTAGTCGTTGTTTGCTCAAGTGCTATAGGCACGCCAACTGGACCTGAAACCGTTCGATATCCTTGAAGCTCGAAGACCTTGGTATGTTGTGTGAAATCATCAACCTGTCACCAAAATGCCTTCGGCAGCCATTATACGCAGCAAACATTCCAACAGCGAATGGTTCACGAGTGCGGATACTGGAGTTCCTCCAAGCAGCTGTTCCGTCTACGAAAATGCGCCGTCAGAGAAGGGGATACTGAATAGCATAATTTAGTCGGCATGGTATTAAAATAAAAAAATAAATTTCACGGTTCGCGTGAGACTCGGCTGGAAGCCGAGTTTTCCGCATCCGCCGTGGGAACGCCACCACCCTCTAGGATCAAAGGCGCAGATGCAGCGCCTAAACGGTGGGAGGTGAGTAGATCAGACCCACCACCAAGTGGTCAAAGACCGAAGTCCCATTAGCTGCATCCATGTTACCCTCGTGCCAGGCCACGAGTTCCCAATTAACTGTGGGTCGCAGCACGGCTGGAAAAATTCCTTCCGCTTCCAAGCAGGACTTGAACCTGGTACCCTCTGTTTCTCAATCATGGTCTTAGACCATCCCACTATGCCTGCCTGTCCGGCATGGTATTGTAAATTATTAATTGTATTCTGTAGAAATTAGGCGCATTATACTGAGCAGGGTGTGAAACTGGTAACGGAAAGAAGCTACAAACAGCACAAGATCTCAGACCAAGCACAGTGCGCAGCATTGGTAGAAAAGAAAGCAGGCGAGAAACATGAGGGGTCCAATCACAAATGGCTAACATTCTCTACGGCTAGATATTGTACAGATGAAGTCTGCAATCATGTGAATACGAACTGATAACGGACAATGATTCTTGCAAGCAGCCAACAAGGAAGAATATGAGATAATCCTGAAGATATTGAAGAATACGAGTCCTGAAAGCTGCGTGCACCACAACGACTGTCCCTGAAGAGTCCCCTCCCGTGGATACTCAAGCAAAATTCTCCGCTGGCTGCTCCACCGCCAGATCCGGCGACGTTTTCTGGAAGTTAGGTGGCAATCCCGACCTGTATTTCTCGCTAACTCGGCGATAAGCTATTGGTTGCCCATACCGCTTCTCGTCGCCTTGACTTTATGCGTTTTCGGGCCTGGACAGCAGTTGAAAGTGGTGCTATTCAGGCACAATCTTCTTCGGTATATTCAAGTTTACTGGTAACTGATGAGCGACGAATTCTCGGAATCACTGTGTGTTGATCAGGGAGTGGTACTTTATCGCAAGCATTTCGAGCGGAAGGTTGGATGGATTTCCCGCGTGCTCCGGATGACAGTTGTGAGACCATCAACTGTGGAGTCGAGTCGGCGGAGAAGGTGCCAGCTCCAACATATCCAAGATGGGCACGTAAGGATGTGCGTGTGTGTGTGTGTGCTAGCTAGTTCGCTTGGTGGGTACACTTATGCTAGATTGTGTTGGGTCTGTTGCCAACGGGCTTAGCTGCTTGAAGGTGTAATGTTGTACCTACCAACCTTTTTGGTATCAGGGTTCATAATTATACTTTCTATTTGAAGTATATATACCTGTTAATCATGGCCTATTTCTGGCTAGATTAACTCTTGTGTAGTTATGGTGCTAGTGAAGCTTTAGTCAGATCCACTCTGATTTAGCTACCCACACTAATAGCAAGTATTACCTTCACTGGGAGCAGGGGTAACTGAAGTTGGATCCCGGAACGGACACCCTGATACCGTCAATTCTTTTTCCTACCGAAAATCCTTTTTCTGCACCTTGTCCTCACCCACTTACTGAGATGTGGTGAGCCCATAAGTGGGATTATTTTCAAGTCCACCCAGAGTTTTGGGGATTTCAGGGGTATCAGCCGTTGGGTGGTTCAATAGCCAGTTGAGTCATTTTTCCAAGATTCCTTTTGAGTCTCTCTCCCCTCTACCGGGGAGACCCACATGACCAGTTTTGGCAGTGAGCAACAAGTACAAGTGTGGGTGTGTGTGTGTTGTCTTGGATGACGGTGATGTCCTGTTACGCTCCAACATTCAGGTCGGCTCAAATCGGCAAGGACGAGTTCTTTGCCCAGTTTGAAACTGCACTGGACGCTATCAATACTTTGGATGATGTAATTGTCCTGGGTGACTTCAATACACGTGTAGGTGCTGGTCCACAGCAAATGGAGATGTGGCAGGGAGTACGTGGATCGTATGGTGTGGGTGAAGTGAATGATGCTGGCCATAGCTTTCTTGCTTTCTTGGCCTGTCAACAGCTGACTGTCTGTAACACGCTGTTTCCCAAAAGGCGCATTCACATGTACACCTGGCAGCACCCTGGATCACAGAAATGGCACTGCATAGACTTCGTAATTGTTCGGCAGCGATATCGTAAACGTTGCATGGATTGTCAAGTGAAGCGTACGGCAGAGTGTAGCACTGACCACCGCTAGATCCGCATGAAGTATCGATTACCTGATATTGCATAGCAGCGCAATCACTGTGACTCGCATTCCAGGCCTCGGAGATTTGCTGTCCATCGGTTTAACCGGTTGCCATTTATGAGAGGAGGAGGCTGAGGGCGTGTCTGCATTGCATGCTGGGTACTGTGCTGGTCTTGAGTCCCAGCTGGCTGATACATATGAGTGTGCCTCATCCGTGGACTGTAAGTGGAATGATGTGAAGTCGGCTGTGGTCGATGTGGCTGGGGAGGTGAGACAAGCGGCGTGTACCGGACTGGTTTCGTAATAGTGCCCCGACACTGGAGCCTCTACTAGCATCCCGTAATCGGCTATTATGACCTGTGGCTCAGAACTGGCAATCAGAATGACGACAGGGCTTTCAAGGAGGCTCGTGGCCAGGCTCGGGCTGGTATACGGCAGGCAAAGACCACCTGGTTAATGGAAAAAGCGGCGGTGGTGCAGCGGGGACGTTTCAGCGGCAAATATGTGTGGTCTGCCATCCGAGATATGCAGCGCTGTTTTGGAGAAATAAAGCCAATATCTGAACAGGCTATCCGCAACACTCGGGGAGACGTCTGTGGATCTGTGCAAGAGCAGAGGGGCACATGGCACGGGCATTTCTCGGGTGTTTTGAATGTCTGCAGTACTTACGATGCAGAGGTATTCCAGCAAATTCCCCAGCGGGAGATCATGCACTCGCTAACGCAGCCACCGTCGGGAGAGGAGTTGACCCATGCACTGAGACATCTGAAGAACGGCAAGGCTGGTGGCATGTCGCAGACCGTGCCCCAACTGTTGAAGGTTGGTGTGCCCGTCCTCCACCCACTCCTTCTGGACCTGCTTCAATCTCTTTGGTCGGAGGGTTACGTACCACAGGACTGGCGTGATGCAGTGCTCATCCCCATACCTAAGAAGGGCGACCTTTCTCGATGCGACAACTGGCGAGGAATTGCATTGCTGGAGGTTGTGGGAAAGCTAGCTGCTAGGGTTGTGCAGAATCGCCTGCAAGTGCTCGCTGAGGATGAGCTACCGGAGTCGCAGTGTGGGTTCCGGCGAAACCGTGGTTGTGCTGATGCCATCTTCTCTGTCCGATAACAGATAGAGAAATCTTATGAGCATCGATCGAAGCTGTTTTGCGTCTTTGTTGACCTCCGCAAAGCATATGACTCTGTGCCTCGTGAGGCTCTGTGGCAGGCATTGCTTCGGCTCGGTGTCCCCCCTCAGGCTGTGGCTCTCGTGAAGTCGTTCAATATGGACATGTTGGCGTCTGTTCGTGTTGCTGGTGGTTGTACCGATCCCATCTCTGTTCAAAATGGTTTGCGGCAGGGGTGTGTCATGGCTCCTGTGCTGTTCAACCTGTATTTCGGATTGGTGATGGAGCGGTGGAGGTCTGTTCTCAGGGAGCGCGGCATCGAGTCTGGTGTGGATTTCAGCTTCTTGATTGATGGGCAGTTGTTTCCCCGTGCAGCTGGGCGACGTCGACAGTCTCAGACTGGTCATGCTGATGATTTTGAGTTTGCCGATGACCCCGTCCTACTCGCAACAACTCGTGCTGCAGCCGACCTCTCCCTATCCGCCTTCTGTGATGTGGCATCCAGCTTTGGCCTCACGGTCAGCATGACGAAGACTAAGCTACTGATCGCGGGCTATGGAGTCGCCGCCACTGATTGTTCCAAACTGGCATTTGGCAATGAAAGGGTTGAAGCTGTTACCTCCTTCCCCTATCTTGGATCTGTCATAACTCCGGATTCGCGAGCTCATGCCGATGTCCAGAGCCGCCTTGCGAGGGGTGCCAGGGCCTTTGGCTGTCTTCGGCGGATTTTGCATGATCAGAGCCTGAACCTACCTACTCGACGGCATTTGTACGTGGTATGTGTTCTCACCACGGTTTTGTATGGCTCAGAGTGTTGGACCCCATTGAAGTCGGATTTGGACAAGCTGGACATGTTCCATCACGCCAACCTACGGTCAATCATTGGCATTTCGCGCGGCCGCCAGTGGGAGCAACATATCACATCGGAGCAACTACGCGCACAGTGGGGTGACCCTACTCCACTGTCGTGCATGGTACAGAGAAGACGCTTGGAGTAGCTTAGGCACCTAGCTCGGCTCGATGACAATCGGTTACCCAAGCAGTTGCTCTTCGCTCATCTCCAACGAACCCGCCGGTTTTGCGCCCCCGACAGAGCTGGAAGGACGCTGTCCGGGCTGATCTGACTGTGGCCGGTGTGCACAATTGGTTCGAATCGGCCAACGATCGCAAAGAATGGCGTGATATTGTGTCGGCAGCAGCGTTGGTGAAGGAGCCTGCCCCGAAGACGATTGTGTGCCACGTTTGCGACCGCATGTTTCGTCGTTGCGCTGACATGGCCCGGCACAAGTGCACAGCAGTCCGACATCAGTGCAGTGCCGTGCCTGCAGTAGATGGCTCCGGAGCAGGGGTGGGCTTGCAGTGCATAAGTGTCAAGAGAATGACAAATTTGACGACTGACCGCCTAGTGATGCTCATCCTGTTGCCGAGGTCCCGCATGTACAGCCTGCCAGCGTACTTTTAAGTCTACTGCTGGCCTCAAGCGCCATCGCTGTGGACCCCGCCCGAATCGCCCTACAGTGACTGATCGCCATCACTTTGAACATCATTGCCGAGTCTGTAATTGACGCCAGTTTCGGAGGCGACAGGACCTGGAGCGGCATTTGAAGCACTGCCTACCTCTTCCCTAACCTCTCTGACAGTACCTTCCTTCGGGGAGCGGCGTGGCCATTTCTTGGCAGCTGTCAATAGCAGTAGTAGTGTGTGTTTGTGTGTGTGGTTATATCCCTTGGAAAATCAAAAACAGACAACAGCAGACCTCTCATCATTTGAATATTAGTATACTTCCGGATAGGCATCCGTTTCGCTGGTCTAAGCTTACCCTTGCCTTTACGTAATCCTAGTGTGAGTCTACAAGGATACTAACACTAGGCATACATATATGCTGGCAATACATAGTGCTGGACTGGCCCAAAACAAGACAGGCCAGTAAACGCGAAAAACAGAGTCAAACACTTGTCGACTTCAAGGCAACACACATCCTGTTCTTATGAACAACTGGTAATGACACTTTCACAATTCAACGGAGTGGTGCAGTGCAGGCTAGGAACACTCGCTCTCCAAGCGTCAAAAAGCAGAAAAAGCCTATCGCTTTCCTGCGCAATTCCTTGTGGTGTGAGGCACGCTTCGGTGTTTTCGTGATCCATTTTCAGAAGACAAATCACAGGTTGTGCCCGCCGTCAGATTTGCTAATAACCAGGTCAACCGGTTAATGAAGAGGCCATCCAGTATGGCTATCTCCTGCCGTTTCATTTTTGTTCTTGTTATGGCGTGGATTGCCGTGCAGCTCGCATCAGGTAGGCCTCTTGATTTCATCTTGCTTGCGGGCTAGGTCGGCAAGTTAAAATTGTTATACCGGTATTTTAATCCTCGGCCGTATTGACCACTGGTGAATTGCCTTATTCTAGGGGTGGGGTACGTGGAACTTGCCCTGTAGGAACTAATGTAAACCTGCCCCTCGGCGCAGTTGAGATTCGCGGCATAATCGGGCGTTGACACTAGTCAAGAATAACAATGATGCACTTTCGTGTCCAGGTCATCCGTGTGAGTATAATTAAGACACGACCACCGCTATTCGCTTGTGGCAGTCAGCGAATGCTAAAGAGAGCAAAATTAAAAGGTTCTTCGGATGTACTGTTACATGGCAATAGGCTGCCATAGAGGAGTCAGGTGTGCAGCCTGAGTATACCCGCATTCTGTAAGGTATATGGCACTGCTCTGCCACTTTCAATCGGCTCCCATCCCGCAGCACAGCTAAGTATTAGGTCAATATGAATACATGTACGGGTTTATGACCATTGTCTCACGATATGAGACTGTGGGAACTCTCAAGGTTGGAGATGTTGTCCTTCTTCCAGTCAAGAAGCCTGAAGCTATTACCCGCTACTGAAAGATACACCCAGCCCGAATAGTGTATCTCGCACTGCAAGCGGACACACGATACTACGAGGAAACACCCTGTAAAGCTGCCGACCCCGCAAAAACCAACGTTATTATTTGTCGTGGTACAGTACTTTTACTTCGCTCTTCAGCAAAGATTTTGCGGGGAACAATTCTCAAAATGTTGTTGTTTGTACTACTTGGCAGGAAAAAACTACTTCATTCAATTACTTTCGACGAAAATCATGACCGGGACCGTGTACAAATTGTTAAATGCTCAGTGTAGGTATAAGAAGTTTATCACATTTACTGATTTACTGTGCTTTGATGTTGTTATGATCATGTAAGCAAGAAGGGCAATCCCAACAGACAAGTCTATTAATTTTACAGGGCGCCCTTGGTAAGCGGGTGAAACAACCTTGATTGAAGAAACGGAAGCTGCATACTACGTCATAATCATGATGATGTGTGGCAAAATCGGCTTTAAATGTTTTTTATAGTATAGTAGTAAAGTACTAGAGTACTTAAAAGTTTTAAAGATTCAATTCAAGGTAATGACACTGAACTCTGAGTGCTAGTTGGATATTGATTTGATTGATTGATTGATTTTTATT
Source organism: Sycon ciliatum (assembly GCF_964019385.1). Taxonomy (NCBI): domain Eukaryota; kingdom Metazoa; phylum Porifera; class Calcarea; order Leucosolenida; family Sycettidae; genus Sycon; species Sycon ciliatum. Next base: position 8,115,735 of record NC_088652.1, on the reverse strand, counting down.
TCACGGATCCTCCAGAGGCAAATAGATGCCTATCGAAGGGAGTCTCCTAAGTATGGAAAATGAGAAAGTATGTTTGTAAGGGAGAAGAGGTAGAAGATACATTAGAATATAGAGTACAGAAGAAGTAAATTCAGTACTTCGGGTAGTACATTGCATGCTAATCATAATGATAATTAGAAAAGCAGCATTGCGGACTACTATAACTGACATATACACAAACTATTGAAACTATCATAGATGTGGTTAGCCTAGACACAAAAGTCAGGAATACCTTTCAAAGAAAACATAGATTGCGAATGATACCGACGAACAGCAATACTAAATTTCGCTGTTGTAGAGAGTGAACGAATATCTTCAGGAAGTTTATTCCAGGCAACACTCAAAGAAAAAAGGGTTGATTTACGAAAGAAGGTGCCAGCTTTAGGAAGAATTATGGATGAAGGGTGACGACTGCTTTGGGAAGAGGGTAGCTGGAAGTGAGACAACAAGGAGGGGTATTGGGAGAATACATGGTGGAAATAGAGAGAGATATGTGATCTGTTTAATTTTTGATTGTGCAGGACAAAGAAGATACTGTACGCTTACTCCGTACCTGGGACGGGTTACGAATGGACGCAAAATCCTGGGGAAGGAACATAACCCCTCTCCACAAGATGGCCTGGCACGCGCCTGGTACCCGTTCACATTGACTGTATCATGTAACTTCGGGTATCACGTGACTGGAAGAGGAGGAGCCGCAAGAATGGCTGTGATGCGGTGCATGGAAGATGGTACTTGGTTAGGAGACTCTGCTGGTTCCTTGCCAACATGTTCAGGTAAGGAAGGAGATGCATGGGTGCGAACGAAAGGCAGTACTGGCCCATTAGTACAGTACTGCTACATGGAACACGATTTGATTTCATAATATTATGACTTATCTATTTTAGTTAAATCCGTCCACAGCACAATGTAAGGGTCTGACAGAATACACCAGAACTGGAGTTCACCAGAAATAGAGAGAGCTGAAAGCAAAGTATGCCTCATATGTATTATCAATATTGCAATACTATTGTACATCAACAAAATGTGGGGCAGGAAAGAGTTTGGTCTATATTTGTAATCATTCAACATGTACCTTCACTGATGAGGTATGTATAAGCGAAACAGCTGTCTGAAGGAGTTTATCAATATCGTCTAGGGAAGTGTTCTCGCAGTGGTGATGATTGTGTGAAGGAGGGTCTAGTCGGCTAAAGAGCGCAGTGTAATGGTGAAGGTGACTCAACAATAGTTATACTGCTTACTCGTTTTTGGCTCTGCTCTCGTGGCATTGAGCTCTTTTTGCAGGGGTTTAGCAAGATAGCTAGCACTAACGAATCTACACATAATTCAAAGCATTGATCGAGATCAAGGAGAACTATCGTACTGTACAGTACCTATCAGCAATGACAGTTGCGTTTTCATGGCAAGCATGGAGGTCACGGCGGAACATAACACCATATCGCACCATCTGTTGATGTCTGTCTTTTTCTTCTATCAGCCAACATGTGTCCGTCGCTGCCACCGATAGATAATGTGATATCGGGTGCAATTGTAGCGTATAGCGTATCCCCGTACGTTAGCATATCCCCGTACGTTATTGTATTCCCGTACGTTAGCATATCCCCGTACTGTATCCCCATACGTTAGCGTATCCCCGTACATTAGCGTACGGAGTCTGCCTTTGCATAAAAGCTGCTGCTCACGATTCTTTTATTGCCAGTCAGTTAATTTAGTAGCCAGTCAGTTAATTTAGTAGCCAATCAGTTAATTTAGTTGCCAGTTAGTTAATTTAGTAGCCAATCAGTTAATTTAGTTGCCAGTTAGTTAATTTCGTTGCCAGTACATTTCAATTGCCAGTTACAGTGGGTTCGCTGAGACCCTTGTGCGTTCTTGCCTCCGAGAGACTGCGGCCCGCTACAAATTGGTGGCAGCGGTGGGATTCGAACCCACGCCTCCAAAGAGACAGCGTTGGCGCTCACACCGAGCATCATTTGAACAGGTTCAACGCTGCACATCACAGCCGGCGGATATGGAGACATTTTCTAGTTTCGTTGCAAGGACAGGCCATTTCCGAAGGGCTATGTACCTAGTGATGGCTTGAAAATTGACTGCCCAGAGAATGGCACGTGGAGTTCGCACAGTCTGAGCTGCATCCGTGGTGGGAAACTTTGCAGAGTAGTTTAGCTGAAATTTGACTCAAAGAACTTTATTCCCGTGGCTATGCAGAAGACATTATCCAGAAGGCGTTACTTCAGTAAAGCTATCCCGTATCTGTCCCGTACAGTACCATCAAGAGAATGAGTATATCTAGTAGCATTATGTATGACGTTAAAGCGGTCTTATTTATTTATTTATTTATTTATTTATTTATTCAACATCTCCTGGCCCGTCCGAAGACTGCCAATAAACATGAGAGGTCAGGTGATAGCAAGGTCTGCACCGAGAAATGAAAGACTGTAGAGGCCTGGCATCTTTGCATGCGAAGTGCATGGGGGAATGCATGCAGGGCGATAGTGCAGTATCGCCTGGCGCTAGCTAGCCAGGGTCCACAAAATGTCCTCCGTTAACAAAAACTTTGTGATGGATTTTGATGGATATAAAAACGCTTAGAACAGGTCAAGAACAGTTTGTATCGACTACAAACCACTGAACGAAGGTAGTTCAGCTCATGTGCAGGGTCTGTACGAGAGAAACTATTGGCAGAATGAGCAGAGAGTAAAAGAAGAATAAATAATAATAATAATAATAATTTTTTTTTTTAAAAGGTGGGAGGCGGATAATACTTTAAAACGAAGGTAAGTTTTGGGTCGCAAATATCCACGCAAACACACATCCAGTCATAATAAGGCACTTGTCATAAGTATCCGAACGTTTTCGGTCCCTTCTCATCAAGGATTATACAGGGAATGGCTCAAGCTGGAAAGACTAAAACTTATATAGCGTAAAGATAATTAGATAACAACACTCGTGACAAGGTGGAAAATTATCAAGTTTAGCACGACACAAAACTCGAAGGAAGATAATAATAGTGACAACAACATAGTGAGCAAATTAAGTTACATTGTTACCACCTCGACGAGGAGTAACACCAAACAATTGTAGCGACAACACATTTTCTTTCTGTACGCAAAGTTCAGGATCTAACTTACGGATATACAAAGCTTCTAACACAGCCAAATGTCTGTACCAATTGTCGTGAGTTGTACAGTGATAATGTTTTCTCAATATTGTCACGTGGTAGATGTGCGTTACATTTGGCTGTGTTAGAAGCTTTGTATATCCGTAAGTTAGATCCTGAACTTTGCGTACAGAAAGAAAATGTGTTGTCGCTACAATTGTTTGGTGTTACTCCTCGTCGAGGTGGTAACAATGTAACTTAATTTGCTCACTATGTTGTTGTCACTATTATTATCTTCCTTCGAGTTTTGTGTCGTGCTAAACTTGATAATTTTCCACCTTGTCACGAGTGTTGTTATCTAATTATCTTTACGCTATATAAGTTTTAGTCTTTCCAGCTTGAGCCATTCCCTGTATAATCCTTGATGAGAAGGGACCGAAAACGTTCGGATACTTATGACAAGTGCCTTATTATGACTGGATGTGTGTTTGCGTGGATATTTGCGACCCAAAACTTACCTTCGTTTTAAAATAATAATAATAATAATAAGTTCAGTTTGCATCGCTTTCGCTCGACTAAAAGCATAGCGTAGGGCCCTGAGCTTCCAAGCCCTCTCGTTGAAAAATCAATAATACCGTGATCCGGAAAGATGAATACAATAATCTAAAGTCAACGCATGCTCACAGGCAATTATTATAATTAGTGAGTCGCAGTCTCTACTATCAAAGCAGATCATTCTTTTCCCAGAGCACAACTAAAGAGCCGGCTTAATTCCAGATCATCCCTACTTTTAAAGTAGGTGGATATTAACCGGAAGGCGTGTCTACAAAGAATGTAGACGGCAAGCATCCAGGAATGATAAAGCCCCGGATCGACCACGCAAAAATGGGGCCTGACAACCGAAGAAACAGGTGACAAACCACCTGACCAGGACTAAAGAGATCTTGCATCTTAAATTATTCATGACCAATGAATACTGCAAGCCAGACTGATGCATGGCAATCAAGCCGACTACATGTTAATTCGTTAAAGGGGAAGTTAAGGCAAAAAATAAAATTTCACCAGTTGTAGGTTTCGGGGTGCTGAGTCGAATGGTCGTGGTCCGAGGAAGCTGAGACGCTCCCTTCCTACCTGAATCCCAATCGAACTCGCGCACTTCCACCGAAACTGGGTGACTGCGCCCTACTAGATGGGGATTTGTATGCAAAATGTCACTAAAAGCGCCATTTCGTTCTTATAAAAGCACGGATGACCGCGATTGGCCCATATGTTGTAGTCTTCTGGACGCTGAGTCGACTGGTTTTGGTCCGAAAAGGCTGCGATGCAGCGTTCCTCCTTTATTCCCAATCGAACATGGTTGAACAAGCGGTCACGTGCTCCTGCGTACGCCAGTCACCTGGTCACCGTGCCTGCAGGGTACAACTTACTAGCCTGTTTGACCTTTTTTGGGTGCAGTCCTGTCACTCGAGTTGAACCTTGGTGTGAAAGTTGTCGCCTGCTGGCGTGGTGACCAGGTGATTTGGGCACCCAGGAGCACGTGACCGCTTGTTCAACCATGTTCGATTGGGAATAAAGGAGGAACGCTGCATCGCAGCCTTTTCGTACCAAAACCAGTCGACTCAGCGTCCAAAAGACTACAACATATGGGCCAATCGCGGTCATCCGTGCTCTTATCAGAACGAAATGGCGCTTTTAGTGACATTTTGCATACAAATCCCCATCTAGTAGGGCGCAGTCACCCAGTTTCGGTGGAAGTGCGCGAGTTCGATTGGGATTCAAGTAGGAAGGGAGCGTCTCAGCTTCCTCGGACCACGACCATTCGACTCAGCACCCCGAAGACTACAACTGGTGAAATTTTAATTTTTGCCTTAACTTCCCCTTTAAAGCTCGCAGACATTTACGGCCACAGAGGTCTTTGGTACTGAAGACCAAAGGTGTGAATGCACTTCTCTGAACATTCACTACACGTTCACTACAGTTCAGCAGAAATGAGTTAACAACGCACACCAACTTCCATCTATAATCATTCATATTCTAGTCGGAAACAAGATTTGTTTTACTGAATACCACTGAACTGTCAGATGCTGCATAGCAGGGGCGGTGACATATTGGATGGAAATGGGGGCGGGGCAAAAATAACTCCTCCGACCAAAGGTCTCGGATTCATCCTTACTAATGTGCGCCGATACATAGGAGAAAAGAACATGTGCATGCAAGAGGGAGGCACCGGCTTTGCAAACAATAATGGGGAGAATTTTAGATTGAGATATGACATAACAATATTAAAAGCAGGGCACCGTTGGAAGATGGAGAGAACTGATAATCGCATATTAAGGCTGAGCGAAAGGGATCAGAGAGGGGTTGAAGGGAGCTGGAGTGCGGTCGGTATATTAGACTGGTGTGTTGGCTGCGATGGAGAGATCATAACCTGTCTGTGGCCCACTCCCATTTGTTGCGCCGCAAGTGGTCGTTGACATTTTTCTTGAAAGTGTGCATACCTCTGCGAGAAGGGGGAGACTGCAGAAGGGTAGGTGGGAGCTGATTCCACGTTGCGATCAGGGAGTGAGGAAATGAGCGGAGTGTGTTGCAGTTTCGTGACCGAGGAGGAAGAATACTGGTGAGTTGTGATGGATGATGCGCCGCAGATCTGGTTGTCTCACGAGTAGACATGCGGCATTGTGGTGCGGCTGCTGATGGTGGCAGAATGGCTTTCAGCATTTCCGAACCCTCCACAAAGTGTAGTTCGTACAGGAAGCAGAGCCTTGCGACGGTACGTAGAGTGTCGAGGCTCGGGAGGTATGATCCGTGTCCAAGTATGTGTAGGGCACGGCCCTGGATGCCAGTGAGGCGGACCAAGGTGGTGGGGGCTGCGCTCATCCACACCAGCATGCCATACTAGAGTATGGCACACAGGGCGGACAAAGCCACGATACAGGATTGCCGGGTGCTTTGGGTCTAGCACAGCCCATGCCTTAGGGAGGAAGCCGAGCCGCTGGGCTCCCCGTACTACAAGCTGTCGATTTGGCTGCGGAATGCCAGCTGCCTGTTGAAAGTGACGCGAAGAAGCTTGCGCTCCTCTTCTTCTGGCACGACTGATCCTTGGAAGCGTATTGCGTTCGGGGGGGCTTGGCGAGCGGCGGTGGCTGACGGTCAATGCTTGCGACTTTGTGGGCTCGAACTTGATCCTCCACCTGCTTCCCCATGCTCCCAGTGAGTCTACTGCCGGCTGGAGGATTGCTGGCTGTTCTGCCAGGCTGGGTCGGGTGGTGATGCACTTGTCGAAAGTTATGTCGTCGGCGTATTAAAAAAATTGTTTTGAAACATTGAGTTTCTGGAACACAGCTAGGTCTAAAACCAGTACATGTACCACCTACGTTCTTTGAAATCGAATGTTTTGTACACTGATATGTGAGAATTGCATACTGTTTGGCTTGAAATGTATCAGTCCCACATTTGAGACCAGCATAGAATTCTCCGAAAGTAATTAGGGCGCTAATTTGTGCGTTGATTGACAGGTCTTAAATGCGGCAGGGATTCCACTGGTCCATTTAGTTGTTTAGCGACTTTGCTAATAATGCTCAACCTCATCATATCTGATTTGTCTGGCGTTGCATCAACCGCAACACGCCCCTCTAGATCAGACCACACACAGTATCTCAGGAAACGCTTACTGTTTTGTGATACCAGCATGCTTAGGCTGTAACCACACTACGTACAAAATCAAGTACGTTTTTGCGTTCAGCTTTTAGATAACGCAAAGTCGCATCCACACTGCCATTTCATGCGCAAGGAATCCTTGCGTTTTGTCTACATTTCTAGGGGTCCCTGAAAAATGCCGCTGTGAAAATGTATGTACAATGTAGTAGTACTCAGTACTAGTTTGAAAAAGAGTCGTGAGCGCCTTGACATACACGTTCACATGGTTCAAGGCCTCGGTCATTTCCTTCTCTCGGATGGTTCGCTCCAGGCTGTCATCTGGCCCTGCTTCGTCTTCTGGTACGCTGCCCCAAGCTGCATGAGCTTCTCAGTTTGAGATTATCAGCGAAATACAATGTACATTGTAGTTGCGCGGCATCTCGAACTAACAACAGCAGGCAACAGGACTGTCCGGAAATTATACTGAAAGCAAAGCCCTGGCAGATGAAATCTCAAATACTACAAACTGACAAGGAAGCCGTCTACTACCGACACAGTGCAAGCCTCAACAAGAATTCTAAACATCTACCCGGCCGTGTGAAGAACAGAGCGAAACGCAAGGAAAAGGCGAAATGTTGCTTTCTACAGGGGTACCAGGTTTGCTGAAACGAAACGCAGTACGTTTTGCGTTTCACACGCGTTTCCTTGACGACATAAGCAGAAAAGTTGCGTTTACGCAGTTTTGTACCTAGTGTGGTTGCAGCCTAAGTGGCCCCGTCTGTCCTTCTACGTCTGTAACTCAGACTGAGACGACATAAAAGGCGCAAATCATGGTTTATTGTGTGAACTCGTGACAAATTCCGGACGACTGACGGTGTCAATTCCATAAAAGGCGCAAATCCTGATTTGTTTTGTGAACACGTAACAAAGCGCATTCATGTGGCGGTGCACCACCTACTGTCCAATGTCCTGTGGTGGATCTTTCTATGTTAGTCGCTCTATACGTCGAGACAACAGTGAGTGTGTATGAATATAGCGTTTGGTACACTTCTCTTTCAGAGATATATTGCACTGTTCCAAGGCACACTCGTCGATTATGGTGGACCAACCGTGGAACTACTGTTCTCCACGGAAGAGCAGTGAATGTACAATGTGTTCCTGGTTACTACATAACCGGTCAATCACAATCTACCACGCAGAAGCGTATCACTTGTGGAAATGGCGGTCAATGGACACCATCTGTGCCATCTTGTTCACGTAAGTGCTATTTGCGGACCCACCAATATGACGCATAATCACAGTTTGAAATAGTTTTCAACCTTGCCACCGCTTGTTAGGTGGGATGGCTTCGGGCGTTGAAGCCGTAAGCTGGCTGTGGCCTGAAAAAGTGCGAGGTGAGCGCGCCTTAGAGTTATCAGGGTACCCGACCCTGGTGGCGAGGAGGACGTGTACTCGCTAACTCGCATCAGGCCATGGAATGCTGTCGCCAGCGCCGCCCATAGCTTGGAGCGTGTCGCCAGAGCTATATGCGGAATGCTGCAGGAAAAGATGTAGTGCCTTATTTATTTATTCATTATTATTTATTTTAACTGGTTTGAGGGAAAGAGACAAACGGGAAAAGTCTGAAGAAAAAATTGACTGTCACCACCAGGACTTGAACCAGGGACCCTCGCTTGTAGCCAGCGATGCTCAAACCACTGAGCTATGGTGTAGTCGTCATCCCAGCAGAGGCCGTTCAACAATTTCTTCAGACTTCGTAACTCACACATCCTGTGAATCCACACAGGCGGGTGGGACGCGGCCCTTACTGTAACAGTATAGACTTGATTGATTGGAGAATTCGTCGAATGATGTTCAAACCAGAGGTTATAAAGCAAAAGAAAGGTGAGAACCGCAGGAGTGAGAATAGTAGGAACACAAGGTGTTACCATAAGACAAGCAAGAAGTGTCAAGGTAAAACTATTACACTCTCCCGGCCCCATAGGAAGCCCAAGGTTCTATTAGATAACACAATCCAGTTAGGAGATGCAATTGTGGAAAGGGGAATATTAAATAATCACTCATGCACATGCATAACCACATTGAAGTGTAATCCAACTCAACTTCATCACTCTCACAAGGAGATGACGCAAAACTATATCAGTCTATAACATAATTATTAACTATCTCAGTAAGAGATGCATATGGCTCAGCCCAGTTAGATCAAGGCTGCTGTCGTTGTGAGGCTAGATAGTTCTGCAGCGGTTTAATATTCCGACCAGACTCATCACATAGGTTGCCAGCGGGCTCCCACGTAGCTTCGCTGCTGGGGTAACCCTTCCAATGCACCAGGAAGTGTTGCTCACCACTGCGGTGTCGGTGATTCAAAACGGCTTCGACAACATAACGTGTGTGTCCATCTAGATCTGTGAAGGGCGGAGGCGGGGGTTGGTGTCTTCCAGGAATCGTGTTCTCTTCGTAGCGTTTAAGAGCAGTGACATTAAACACGGGATGGCAGCGAAGTTCACGGGGTAGTTCCAAGCGAAAAGCATTCGCTCCAATCTTAGCCTGGATACGATACGGACCAAACCACTTGGGTTGCAACTTCCGAGAGGGCTGGCCACGAGCTTCCGGGGTCAGTAGAAAGTCTCTGTAGACAAGAACGCTATCACCAACCTTCAAATCACTGGGCGTTCTCGTCTGGTCTGCGTATAGAGCTTGCCTTGCCTGGGCGTCGAGCATAGCATCTCGAGCTATCCTTAGTGCGGCTTCCTGCTCATGAAGCCAATCGACCGAATCACTCCTTTCCCCTCCCGTAAGAATGAATTCGGGCGGGGACTTAGGGTCAAACCCATAGTTCAGATAGAACGGTGTATTAGCTACAGATGACTGTTGTGAACTATTTATTGCAAACTCGCAGAGTGGTAGAAGCGAATCCCAATTGTCCTGTCTCAAGTTCACAAATGCTCTTAGAACATCTCCCACTTGCCGGTTAACTCTCTCTGTCAAACCATCCGTTTGAGGGTGGTTAGCAGTGCTGAATGCCAATTTAGTTCCTAGCTGAGAGAATACTTCTTTGAAAAAAGCTGCAGTGAATCGTGGATCGCGATCGGAAACAATGGTTGAGCTCAGCCCGTGCAGACGAAACACGTTTTGAATGTACAGTTGAGCGCTGCCCTTAGCATCAATCTTCGAGTTTGTTGGAATAAGATGTACGCATTTCGTAAGTCGGTCCACAAAGGTGTAAATTGTGTCGAAGCCACGAGAAGTAAGGGGCAATCCAACAATAAAATCCATTGAGATATCCTGCCAAGGACTATTAGGTATTGGAAGTGACTGGAGAAGCCCTGTTCGTGGCTGACCTCCCTTCGTTCGCTGGCAGAGATCACAGGTTTTGACAAATCTCTTGATATCGAGACCCATTCGGGGCCAGTAGAAAAAACGTGCTAGGCGGAAGTACGTTCGATCACGACCCGGGTGGCCAGCCGTTGCACACTCATGGTGTTCTTGAATGAGCTTTAACCGGACACCGCACTGTGGTATGCACAACCGGTTATTGGGGGATGCCTTGAGGTACAAGCGATCAGTGGATTCGTCCCAATAATAGCGATCATGCAAATTATCTCGGAGAGAATGCTTCAATCTTTCTATGATGGGAGTTAGCTCTTTGTCTCTCTGGTAGGCATCTGATATTGTATTGGACACGTCATCATTCATTGCTAAAGCATACTCAATAGCATTCAAACGTGGTACTGCATTCTCCACGAGGTTACTCTCATGGAGATCTGGGCGACGCGAAAGGGGATCTGCAGGGTTCTCTCTGCCGGGTCTGTGACGGACTGTGTAGTTATAGTCAGCTAGGAATTCAACCCATCGCGCCTCTCTCTTTGTAATGCTTGGTTTTGTTTTCAGATAAACTACCGCCATGTTGTCTGTAATGACCTCAAAGTGTTGAAAGAGGTAGATGCGCCAGGTCTTTAGCGCAAACACTACGGCCAATGTTTCTCTTTCTGTAGCTGTATAATTCTGTTCCGCAGCAGACAATTTTCGGCTAGCATAAGCCACTGGATGCCAGGCATCTTCCTCTAGTTCTTGGAGAAGAACACATCCCAAGGCGAAATCGCTTGCATCTGTTACCACTCTGAATGGTCGGTTCACATCAGCCAGCCGCAATAGGGGCGCATTCAACAAGGCATGCTTTAGCGATTCAAAGGCATGTTGCCGAGAGCTGTTCCACTCGAATTGTGCATGTTTTCCCGTTATCTCCTCTAAGTTCTTAGAGAGCGATGAGTATCGATCTATGAATCGCCTAAAATAATTCGTAAATCCAAGAAATTGCCTCACCTCTGTGACGGAAGTCGGAGCGGGCCAGACCTTTACTGCGGCAATCTTGTCTGGGTCAGGGGCGATGTGCAGTCCATCGATGCAATGTCCCAGGAACCGCACACTCTCCACGCCAAATTCACATTTTGACCGTTTGCAAAATAACTGGTTGTCCCGGAGCACGCTCAATACCGACCGGACATGCTGCATATGCTCCGACCACGTTTTGCTAAAGATGAGTATGTCATCTAGGAACACGACTACGAACTCCCTCAGATATGGTTGAAGAATCGTATTCATCATGGATTGAAATGTTGCCGGTGCATTGGTGAGACCAAATCCCATGACCCTAAATTGGTAATGCCCAAAGGGAGTGTTAATCGCGGTTTTGGGCACGTCCTCAGCTTGAATGCGAATCTGATTATACCCTGATCGGAGGTCTAGTTTCGTGAAGTACCTAGCGCCCTGTACGGTATCGAATAAATCATCCACATTGGGCAAGCACGCCTTGTTCTTAACAGTTATCTTGTTTAGCTCCCTCCAATCGCAGACCATGCGTAACGAACCATCAGCTTTCTTGACAAAAAACACCGGTGCACCAAAGGGGGACTTACTTGGTTCTACGAAACCCTTTTTCAAGAGTTCTGTGAGCTGTTTCTTCAATTCCTCCATTTCTGGCCTGGGCAGGCGATAGGCAGGTCGCGATGGGGGTGATGAGCCTTCCTCCAGGCGGATTTCGTGGTCTACAGACCTCTCTGGTGGGAGTCTAGCTGGCAGATCATCCGGGAAAAGATCGTCATAGTCACGGAACATGGCCTTGAGATCTGGGTGCTCGTTCTGAGTGGATTTGTCGGGAGGTTCCTTGCCAGTGCCGTCTTCTACGCTGACCCACGCCAGAACACCTTCGTCTCCACTCCTAAGGGCATGCCTAGCCTGACGACCAGATATGAACATCGCCTCCACAGGAGCGGTCGGTTCGCTTTGACTGGGCGACGCACAAGGCAAATCATTCGAGTTCAACCTGACTTCATTCGTCCGGAAGTTTATGTCTGGATTGTTACGCGTTAACCAAGGTTTCCCCAATATAGCGTCATAGCGATGAAGGGGGAACACCGTGAAGGTTTGGTTATCGCTGAAGTCGCCTACGATAACCTTCAATTCGTGGGTCGTCTCCATGGGAAACGAGCTTGATGCTCCATCAGCCAGCGTGACATTCAGGTTTTCCGAGCCAATTTCGGTTGGCAGGTTAACTCTCCTGGCAAACTGTTCGGCAATGAAATCATGGGTCGAGCCCGAATCTATTAACATAAGCGCGCGACGACCGTTGATTTTGCCTTCTACACGCAGGAGCTCATGTTCCGTTTCCACATTGACGCTGGTAACCTGGGCCTCAATAGTTGGTGTAACATCTCGCTTGAAATTGGCTTCGGAGCATTCAGCATCATCGTCAACATCCTCCACAGCGAGGCTACTGAATCGGTTACGGGTAGAGACGGAGCACACACTACACGCAGGTGATGCCTTTTCTTGCTGCGTCAGTAATCGCATCGGCCTTACTGACGTCCACCGTTTGGGTGATCTCGATGCTGCGGGCAATTCTGGGCCATATGGCCTGGTCGACGACGTGCGAAGCAGCCCCCCTGGGCTCGTAATGTCTCACGTTCCTCGGGGCTTAGTTTTGTTAGCTTTTTGCTACCTGATGGTGGTGCGAATCCCGGCGCGGTCGCCAGTGGTGGTCTGCGCTGAAATCGGCTGTCTGAGGCGACTGCTAGCGCTGACTGAACGGCGGCTGACAGTGTAGTGGGGTGTTCCTTCACTACCAAGGTCCGCATGTTACCGTGCAGGCCGTTGACAAATAGCAAGGCTCTGGAGAGTTCGTCAAGTTCCGGCACCTGTAAACTTAGCCGAGAAAACTCCGTTACGTACGATTCAATTGACCCACGCTGTTGGATAGAGAACATATCCAACCGCACTCTTTCCCCATCATAGTGCGGGCCATACACTCGCGCTAGGGCGCTTTTCAAAGAATGCCAATCCGAAAATTGCTCACCTGCTTCCAGGGAAGAAATTAGCCAAAGACGCGCATTCCCAGCGAGGTAGCTAGCCGCAAAGTTAACTTGGCTCTCCGGGTCACCTTGAGGTGAGCACTTCAAGGCTAACTCGACCGTAAATACCCATTCTTTGAACTCGGAAGGGTTGCCATGGAAAACATTCGGTTCTCTGGTAACGCGTTTGACGCTCGGGCTTGTCTGGGAGAGAGAACGCGATCGACACGGGGCTAGATCCGGAGGACTTGAGCTTGATGTAGCAGGTAATTGATGTCGTCCAACTGTAGCAGCCACGTTGTTCCGAGCGCGGCGGATCTCACGGAAAGCGGCGTATAGCAGAGCAGTAGCGGCCAGGAGCACAAGGCACGTCAAAGGGCAAACGATGATCTCAACCATCCTCAAGCTACCAGTGTAACAGTATAGACTTGATTGATTGGAGAATTCGTCGAATGATGTTCAAACCAGAGGTTATAAAGCAAAAGAAAGGTGAGAACCGCAGGAGTGAGAATAGTAGGAACACAAGGTGTTACCATAAGACAAGCAAGAAGTGTCAAGGTAAAACTATTACACTTACTGTAACCCACACACTTCACGTACAAACTAGCACGCGGGGAGCCCCAAGTCATAAAATATTGACTTCTTAATTATTTAAACAGTTTCCTCTGAGACAAAAATGCAATAATACTCATAAAAAGGACACACTTCAGGCTCATTACAAACATCCTGAAAGTTTTTGTCTTAATTATTGTTCATTATTTAGTTATTTATTCACAATCACGTGGCACTAGCCAATGAAATGATGATGTGGACGATAGCCAGCCATGGCGGTAATAGAGCAAGAGGGGAGAAAGAAAAAGAAAGAAAGGGGAACTGAAAAGTAAGAGAAATGCGGGGAGCTAGGACAGGGCAGGATATCAATTAGCATGTATAGGATATTGCACGGTTCCGAGGGGATTATTTTTCAAATCCCCAAGGCGCGCAGCGCCGCGGGGATTATGAAAAAGAATCCTCGCGGACACCGTGCAATATCCTGTATAGACCACACTTTTCGGGTGATCAGGAGGGCAGCATGAACCAGTACATGTGCAGTGCAAACGGAACACTGAAGTAAGAACAGTCATGTAGTTCTGACATAGTCATTCGCTCGTCGCCTCTCTGGGCTTACATGCAGCTCCACTTGTTGGTTTGACTGAGGCGAGTGCGGAATGTCACACACTTTCTTTGGTTTGTCTCCCAAGACGAAGCCTCATGAAGTCCGCTGCTTGTTGGTAGTTGACAAGACCGTGAGAAAAGGCGGTGCCGATTGCGATCAAGTCAAGACGACGAAATAGTAGATATTTTATCATTTGAAAATCATTTGAGGTGCTTTGTTCATCTGACACCAACAAAATATGCTGCGTGGAGGCGATTTATTCCGGGCACAAATCAAAGACTACAATGAAGAATTGTCAGACACTGACGTCCGTCCTATGGCTTAGTCTAATGTTGTAAGAGTACCTGAAATAAGATGGATTGTTTCTGATCGTATGGAACAAATTTGACAAGACCAGTAAAGCGTGAATGCCCAGCCACATGTACTACATCTACATGTACATGTAGAACATGTAGAACCAATGACATAGAGTTAGTAGTAGGCTAACTGCTGCAACGGTTTGTCTTTCAGGTCTGTGAACGAAGGAAATTTTCAAATACTGTAACAGAAAAACCAATTTTGAATTGAACGGCGATGCACATTACTATGCGTCTGTGATTTCTTGCAATGTTTTTATGACAACTCGTTTGCTGGACAAGCATTTTTGTTGTTTTGATTAGTTCAATTTCTTTTACCCTTCATAGGCTATCGGATTATTTTCCTTATCTGGTCTATTTATGACCAGTATCCACAGTATCTTTATGCGAGTGTGGTCTGTCTCTATGGTTACCGGTGTTCAGCACATCCGGTATGTTGTAAATTAAGATGCTCTTGACTCTTGTTTGTTGCTGATAGAAAGATTGCCACTTCCCTAGTTTTGTTTCACCAATATGCTTTTCTTTTGACAACTATAGCCACTTCCCCTTTTTAGAATTTATCTGGAAGGCCCATTCTTGCATATTCAAACAGCAGCCCAGAGAGTTAGTTAGCTCTCTTGGTTATGCTGGTAGAAGGACTGGGTCCAACCCAGCGTCCGAGGGGATCCACAGGATTTTCTGTGGATATGAGATCCCCTCGTTCGAGGGGATTATGAGCCATAATCCCCTCAAACGAGGGGAGATATCCGTAGATCACCTGAAAAGGGTGGTATTCTGCAGTAGCTGTGTGAATGTATTGTAACATTGGCAGGATTTTAGATTTTGTGGGAGGAGAGACCAATGGCGGTAAGCAAGGAAGAGAGGAGATGTTTGCATAGAGGCAGACCGCGCAATAGGGGAGCGGAGAGAGTTTCTGGTGCGCATGTCTTGAGATTGAACAAACCAGCTTAGGCCGGAGAAAGCATGAAGAGGAGCAATGCCCAGCTTAATTTTATGAATTGTCTGGCATGCCAAAAAATGCACACAGACCGAGAGCGGCAAAGCAGAAGCAAGGCGGTATAAGTCTGTGCTTGGAGTCAGGCGAGGAAGCCGAAATAATATTTTCAAAAGACGCCTATGCATAAACTTCGAGTCGAGCAATCAGTATTTTAGAAATGCCAGCCCAAATTATGCAGCAATAATCAAAAATAGGCAGAATGTAAGATGTGTAGATAACATGGCGACAGTCGGTGTGGAGGTGGGTGATGTGTGATGAGAGAAATCCCATTACTTAGCTAGCACGCATGTCTACATTTTCGATCTGGGATTTCCAGGTTAAAGGGGAAGTTAAGGCAAAAATTAAAATTTCACCAGTTGTAGTCTTCGGGGTGCTGAGTCGAATGGTCGTAGTCCGAGGAAGCTGAGACGCTCCCTTCCTACTTGAATCCCAATCGAACAAGCGCACTTCCGCCGAAACTGGGTGACTGTGCCCTACTAGAGCCAGTCACCTGGTCAACGTGCCTGCAGGGTACAACCTACTAGCCTGTTTGACTTTTTTTGGGTGCAGTCCTGTCGCTCGAGTTGAACCTTGGTGTGAAAGTTGTCGCCTACTGGCGTGGTGACCAGGTGATTTGAGCACCCAGGAGCACGTGACCGCTTGTTCAACCATGTTCGATTGGGAATAAAGGAGGAACACTGCATCGCAGCCTTTTCGGACCAAAACCAGTCGACTCAGCGTCCAAAAGAGTACAACATATGGGCCAATCGCGGTCATCCGTGCTTTTATAAGAACGAAAATGGCGCTTTTAGTGACACTTTGCGTACAAATCCCATCTAGTAGGGCACAGTAACCCAGTTTCGGTGGAAGTCCGCGAGTTCGATTGGGATTCAAGTAGGAAGGGAGCGTCTCAGCTCTCTCGGACCAAGACCATTCGACTCAGCACCCCGAAGACTACAACTGGTGAAATTTTAATTTTTTCCTTAACTTCCCCTTTAAGTGTTTGTCAATAATGACGCCAAGATGCTTGTGTTTTTCAACGATGCAGAGCGGGGTTGTGATGCCTGGAAAGTTGAAGGGACTGGTTTCTAATGAAGATAGGTCACAGGAACAACTGGCGGGGATGCACATTACAGCAGTTTTCGAAGAGTTGGGCTGCAATTTCCATTTTTCCATCCAATAAAAATGACATCTATGTTGGACTGTAACTTGGCACTAGCCTCGGGGAGAGTGGGTGCTGCCTTGAGTTGTACGGCGGTGATAACCTGTCTCCGAGGCTGGGGAGTTGCGTGCCAGGGGAGCGATGGGCGTTCTTTCTTCAGGCCTTTCACCACAGCGGTGAGCCGGCTAGATGGAAGGACTTCGACAGGTCCTCCTCTGCAGAGCCAGAGGAGGGTGTATCTGACTGTGGCCAGGTATACTTTCAAAGTGGCGACACTGACAGAATGCGACATGGAAGCAGCAAATAGCAGGATGTCGTCGTGACCCGGTGACAGCGTGTCGCGAAGAATCTGTTGCATGAACTTGCGGAATGCGTGCCAGCCCGGGGCATATGTGCGTTGCGTGGTTGTGGCCACTGAATTGGATATGAGTTGTACGGATCGTGCGGAAAGTGCGGCGGCTGGCGAGCTTGGCACAGAGGACACAGAAGAAGAGATAGCGCGCCACATGCATCCACCAGCGACCGCGTATAGCATCGCGCATGCCCACATGCGCGCACATAAACACAAGCATATACACAAACATGCGAACATCCATCACCACCTGCCCTACACAGCGGCTAGGAAGCGAGCAAGAAACACGATAGTTAGCCCTGCGTGCTGACTGGGGCCAGCGGTACGTTGCGGAAGAAGCGACTGCGGTGGCTTTCCTGCGGGAGGTTGCTTTTCTGTGGATATATGAGCTTGTTTGGAGAAGTAACGTTTTTCCGTGCTTTCCTTCGGGAGAGAACAGTTTTTATCAAATGGAGTTAAGGAGGGAATGGAGCGAGGGATGAGAGCGCACGACGGCCAGTGTTGAGTCGCGACTGGCAGCTGTTCGGCTGGTTAGTCACCCGGAGATCCATAAACGCGGGCATGGAGCTGATGCGAGCGCGTGGCCGAGGTTGCGCTGACTGGTTGGCGGCGGCTAGCCGAGCTCGACGACGTTCACGGCCTCAATAACGGAACTGCCACCCCAACACCGGCAACGCAACGGCTGCAGAATGTTGAAGTTTGCCTTGTTCGTCCTGTCAATGTGTCAAGCAAGTAATATTTTTTTCCGGAACGTTCGAATCATTTTTCAAATTGTCTGTGCATGTGAAAATGGTTTACCCATGTTGTTTAGTTTTCGACTAAGTGGGTCTCGGCTGTAGTTTATCAGTAGAGTTGTACTATCAAAGTATCATGTACATGTAAAGAATCAGTAAACTCGTGATATGTCGCTTTGCCACTATGTACCTTAGCTGTCATGATTCCTGTATTCATCCGTTTCCAGTTTTATTTGTTGAAGTAAATAGTTGACATGTCGTGTGTTTTTAGGAGTGTCTTATTACATGTACATGTATATTCCTTTTGCCTATTCTGCAGTTGCACGCGTGTGTTCACCTCATTTGCCTAGCTCGTTCCTCATTTCTTTTGTTCATTTGGCTTATGCGAAGACTAGCCAAGCTTGCTTGGTGATGTCAACGCGACCAAGCTTATAATATTAATAATTATAATGTAACTAGGCGTCGAGGCGACAATAGTTTTAGAATTGCGATCAACAGAACGAGCTGAACCGTCATTTCACAACGGCTTTTATTGTATTAAAAAAACGAGTGGATACGAAGGCAGTGAAGAACATGGAAGAAAGAAAAAATGTATCAACACCTATGAAAATGATAATCCTAGCACTAAGGTAATAACAGGAAAAAAACTGCGAAAGCACTTAACGAACTTGTAAGGACTACTAGTATACTGTGACACAAGATATGACACCATGGCCAACCAGGGCCAAACAGACAGAACAAGCTGCAACTAAAACAATATCAAACGAATAATGTTTTCCGTCTGGACACAAAGATAAGGGTTATGAATACGTTGACACACGGCTTCTAACACACTCAACTGCAACTTCTCTGTCCACCCTGCACTCACTCGTTGCGCACACATGCGCACACTCACTCATACGTGTACACCACTATTGAACACGTGAACATTGCCAGTGGGGGTCACCCCAGCACAAAGACAAAAGAGGCCGACCCTGCACTCGTCACCTCCTTTTATCCCACACCGTGCTCCCTCGTACCCGTTCCCGGGTGGACAGAGAACACTACTTCTCTGCTAATTCTTATACTGTGATGTCAACCGCAGGGAAGTGACATTTATAACCATGACGAGCACGGCACAAAACAGAAAAAGAAGAATCGGAATAAACCTTGCAGCAATCAGGACGAGATACAAGATGCTTCTACACTGATGACTTCCTACTAGAAAACACAAGCTCGCACCCACTCTTACTCACACAATCATTCTCGCTCTCACACTCACCGGACTCGCTGGACTCACTGGCCGAATCCTCCTCAACGACGTCCTGCCTTTTTTTCTTTTTTTACTGAAAAACACAGCCATACTGTAACCGTTTGAAGGTATTCTTGGAAAAGACAATGCTTGCTCAAGGCAACACAACTGATATAGGGCACGAAGTGCCCTAAGGTGATAACGCGCGTGCTGACAGGATAGGGAAAGGTGCAAGATACAGAGCTAGAGGGCAGATAAGGTTAGCGCTAACAGGGAACTGTTACACCATCCCTCCCTCCTAAGCGAGGCACAGGTGCCTCCAGGGAGTCGAGGAATATGTGGAAAGGGAATAATCAAAATGAAATCGTGTCAACCCAACAACGCTCATCTAATTGAAGCACCGTGCAAGGTAACCAAGGACAGTCAGGCGAGTGAAGATAACGGAAATGGGGAAAATCTAAAACAGGAGGGGAATGGATTGCTTAACACAACAAGGATCAAGTGGGAATTCTCAAGGTACACGTGCAATTGAATTTGAGCGAGTAACATTTCGCGGTAACCATAGTGTCACTAACATGCCCTGGACGCCCTGTAACGCCTCAGAGCAACTATCAGCCTACCGGCCTCGTCCAGCAAGTTCCCTTCTGGCTCCCAGGTGGCTTCGTCGTCTGGGTACCCTTGCCACTTGACAAGGTACTGAGTTTGATGCCTTCGCTGGCGATCGTCAAGAATCTTCTCCACCATGTATCTGGTCTGACCGTGCAAGTCAGTGAACGGTGGCGGGGGTGGCTGCCGCCTGCCGGGAATAGTATTCTGCTCATACCGGCGCAGAGCAGTGACATTGAAGACAGGGTGGCACCGAATAGCGCTGGGTAGATCCAGCTGATAGGCGTTGGGTCCGATCTTCTTGATGATTGGGTAGGGCCCGAACCACTTAGGGCGTAGCTTCTGTGAAGGCTGATCCCGAGCTTCTGCGGTTGTTAGGAAATCCTTGTACACCAGCACCATGTCGCCAACCTTCAGGTTGCTGGGCACCCTTCCCCTGTCTGCATACTGAGCTTGTCTAGCCTGAGCGGCAATCATGGCGTCCTTTGCCAACTTGACGGCATCCGCCCGATCCTGGATCCAGTCTGGGGCACTCCCTCCTCCCCTCCGTGCCAGGAAATCTGGTGGGGACTTGGGATTAAGTCCATAATTTAGATAAAACGGCGTGCTAGAAGTGGAAGACTGATATGAACTATTAATTGCAAATTCGCAAAGAGGCAGAAGCTTGTCCCAATTATCTTGTTTGTGGTTAACAAACGCTCTAAGCACATCCTCAATTACTCTATTCATTCTCTCAGTCTGCCCATCGGTCTGTGGGTGATTGGCAGTACTAAACGACAAGGTGGTACCTAATTGATGAAACAATTCCCGGAAAAATTCAGAAGTAAATCTTGGGTCCCGATCACAAACAATAGTGGAACTCAAACCGTGTAATCTAAACACATTCTGGAGATACAAATCAGCAGAACCCTTAGCGTCAATTTTGGAAGTCGTGGGGACTAAATGGACACATTTTGTAAGCCGGTCAACAAATGTATAAATTGCATCAAAGCCCTGAGGGGTCTGGGGTAAGCCAACGATAAAGTCCATGGAAATATCTTTCCAGGGGGTGTCTGGTACTGGGAGCGATTGCAGCAAACCGGATCTAGGCAACCCACCCTTAGTGCGCTGACATATGCCGCAAGACTTAACAAATTTCTTCACGTCAAGGCCCATCTTGGGCCAATAGAAGAATTGACGAAGCCGGAAATATGTACGATCCCGTCCCTGATGGCCTGCCGTAACAGAGTCGTGGCACTCCTGCAGGAGCTGAAGCCTTACTGCACACTTGGGTACACACAAGCGATTGTTTGGTGCTGCACGGAGGTATAGGTACCTGGATTCTTCATCCCAATAGTACCGCTCGTGTAGATTATCAGAGGAATCGCCGCGCAGCCGCTGAATTATTGGGGAAAGCTGCTCGTCATTCTGATATGCTTCCGAAATCATCTCAGCAACCCTATCACTCAGTTCCAAAGCAAACTCAATCGCATTCAAATGGGGTGCTGGTAGGACGGGTGGGCAATCCTTTTCCTCGACTACATTGCCAATTGCTGACCCGCGCAGATCAGGGCGGCGGGATAACGCATCAGCCATATTTTCCTTGCCGGGTTTGTGATTAACTGTGAAGTCATAATCTGCAAGAAATTCAACCCATCTAGCTTCGCGCTTAGTGAGATTGGCTTTTGTGCTCAAGTAGACTACGGCCATGCTGTCACTGAACACTTCAAAATGCTGGAATAGATAAATTCTCCAGGATCGCAGTGCAAACACCACCGCCAGGGTTTAGCGTTCTGCAGCAGTGTAATTTCGCTCCGCTTGTGACAGCTTACGACTGGCATATGCCACAGGATGCCAAGCACTATCGCTCTCCCCCTGTTGGAGAAGGACGCCTGCTATTGCAAAATCACTTGCGTCTGTTGCAACTCTGAAAGGCTTCTGCACGTTTGCTAGTTTCAACAGCGGTGCACTCAACAAGGCCTGTCTCAGGGATTCGAATGCATGCTGACGGGGGCCACTCCATTCGAACCTGGCATGTTTGCCAGTGATCTCCTCTAATGGCCGCGATATAGTAGAGTAGTGCTCAATAAATCTTCTAAAGTAGTTCGCAAAACCAAGGAACTGTCTCACCTCCGTAACTGTCGTCGGTGGCTGCCATTCCCTCACTGCTTTAAGCTTCTTTGGATCTGGAGCGATACATTCACCGTCGATGCGATGCCCTAGAAACAGAACATCCTTGACACCAAACTCACATTTCGACTGCTTACAGAATAGCCTATTTTTCCGGAGCGTCTCAAGAACTGTCTGGATATGTTCAAGATGATCTTGCCAGGATTTGCTGAAGATAAGAATATCATCCAGAAACACTACCACAAACCGCCGTAAGTACGGTTGGAGAATACTGTTCATCAGTGACTGAAACGTGGCAGGGGCGTTAGTTAATCCAAAGCCCATGACCCGGAACTGGAAATGACCGAAGGGAGTATTGATAGCCGTCTTAGGTACATCTTCCTGACGGATCCTAAGCTGATTGTATCCCGAGCGTAAATCCAGCTTACTGAAGTATGAGCTACCTTGAATGGTATCAAACAGGTCATCAATGTTTGGGAGGCAAGCTTTGTTTTTGATGGTGATCCTGTTCAAATTCCGCCAATCACAAACCATGCGCAATGAGCCATCAGACTTTTTAACGAAAAAGACTGGGGCACCGTATGGTGACTTGCTGGATTCAATGAAGCCCTTGCGGAGGAGTTCCGTGAGCTGGGCTTGCAATTCGTCCATCTCGGGTTTGGGGAGACGGTAGGCAGCCCGTGATGGAGGAACGGCACCCTCCTCAGTCACAATCTCATGGTCGACATCCCTCTCTGGCGGAAGCTCGGTCGGCAGGTCGTCTGGAAAGATGTCCGAGTACCGCCGCAGAAGGTTAGCCAGCTGCTCTTGATGATCTGGGTGTTGTCTGGCGGCTGATGGCTTGCTGTCCTCCTCCTCGTCGTCAGTAGCGTTGACCCACGCCAGGATTCCCTGCGCGCCTTTCCTCAACTCGCGGCGAGCCTGAGAACCAGATATGAGCATGCTCTCAATTGGCGGCGACTCCTGACGCTCCGTATCACTATTTTGGCCGGAAGGGTGTTTAGTGTTTAGCGGCTCTCCGTTCAGTTTGACTTCGTTGGTCTGAAAGTTGATATCCGGATTGTGTCTGGTCAGCCATGGCTTGCCCAGGATAGCATCATAGCGGCTCAACGGAAAAACTGTGAAAGATTGGGTGTCGCTGAAGTCTTTCACGATAACCTTTACCGGACCGGTCCTCTGCAGTCCCGATGATGTCGATGAGCCATCAGCCAGGGTTACCTTCAGTGTTTCGTCCTTGCTCTCCGTAACAAGGCCGTTTCTTTGCACGAAAGCTTCCGATATGAAGTCGTGCGTCGATCCCGAGTCAATAAGCATAATTGCCCGGCGGCCGTTGATCCTGCCCTCAACACGGAGAAGGTCATGCTCCAAAGGAAGCTCCGTGTCCTGTACTGCGATATCAACGTTGCTGACATGGGATTCCTGTTCGGCAACAGCTTCCGAATCAGCTTGCAGTGTCGGTTCTTCCAGCTCTAGTACGCTGTAACGGTTGCGTATGTCAACCGGGTAACCGTTGGGTGCTTTCCGCTTGGTCGCCAGCGAGCGCACGCCATTTATCACTGGCGACCAGCGCTTGGGTGTTGATTGCTGGGACAATCCCGAGCTAGGTGACCTGGCTTCCGACAAGCGAAGCATCCACCCTCCCGACTCAGGTGACGCCTCTCCTCCGGTGTTAGCCTTTGGGGTCGTACGGGCTGACTTCGGTGCTGAATCGGGTTCGGCTGTTGGTCCGCCGTTTGCGCTGACCTGATCGCTTGGCTCAGATCAGTGGGGTGCTCTCGCAGCACCCGGGTCTTGACAGATGGGTGCAGTCCATTTACGAACAGCAGTCCTCGGGTCAGCTCGTCGATCTCAGGCACTTGTAGGCTTAGGCGCGAGAACTCGGTGACATAGCTCTCCAAGCTTGAGTGCTGCCTGACAGCGAAGAGATCCAGTAGCACCCGCTCTTGCTGATGCAACGGACCGTACACCTTGGCGAGGGCTTCACGCAGCGCTGGCCACGTCGAGAACTCCACACCCGTATCCAACGATGCAATGAGCCATAGCTTGGCGTTGCCGCTCAGGAAGCCCGCTGCGTAATCCACCATCACCGATGAGTCGGTGATTCCCAGTGACCGAATCGCCAGCTCAATGGAGAAAGCCCACTCCTTGAACTGCGAGGGCTTGCCATCGAAGATCGGCGGCTCCTTAGCGTGCCAAAGGCTTCCCGGACGAATGAGCGGGCGGCACAGGGAGCGGTTGTTGTCGGTTGCTCAGACGGGTGCTGACTTGGCAACTGGCTTCACGGACCTCGCTGGCCAACCTGAATAGCAACACAGAAAGAACAAGGATCGCCACGACAATGGCGAGCTCCAAGAACACCATGTTAACCATCCTCTGCTACCAGTGTAACCGTTTGAAGGTATTCTTGGAAAAGACAATGCTTGCTCAAGGCAACACAACTGATATAGGGCACGAAGTGCCCTAAGGTGATAACGCGCGTGCTGACAGGATAGGGAAAGGTGCAAGATACAGAGCTAGAGGGCAGATAAGGTTAGCGCTAACAGGGAACTGTTACACATACTAATAATCAGGGGAAGAGCTATCAGTTCCCGTCTCCTCCCATCCCTCGTCTCACGTTCCTGTTGTGTATTCCGTTGCCTCGTTACTTCCGTACTGAAATAGGTCATGGTGTAATTAGCAGTTTTTCTTCTGGGTCTCGTTGATATTAAGGTAGGTATCGCTCAGGTGCTGAACAGTCCTACCAACATACCGGCTAGCACAACTCCGGCATTCAAAGTTGTAGATCACATGACTTAAATGATGGGTCGGTAGGACGTCCTTCAACACCGTGAACAAACGCATCGTTGTGTAGACGGGTATGAAGTGTACCGCTTTAGTAGGTTTAGTTTGATGATCGCACGAACTTCACGACTCACATTGTCAGACTTCTTGCCCTTCCATGGAACGCACAAAAAGACAGGACAACGAGCAGGCCCTAGCAATTCATGTTTCGGCGTGGGGGCTGTAGACAACAGTTTTGCCAACATGTCGCCTGGGTATCCGTTTTTGGTGAAAACTGAACGGAGAAATTCGAGCTCCCCACTGAGTTTAAAAGGTGAACAGATCCGTTTGGCGCCATCCGCGAGATTCTTTACTAAGTTGACTTGATAATTAGATGAACAGTACGTGTCATAGGAAATGTATTGTCAGGTGAATGTCGGTTTACGATACACCGATGTTACGCTACCAAATTCGGTTTTCTCAACAAGTACGTCGAGGAAGGATAACTTGCTGGACTGCTCGTGCTCACATGTGAAGAGGAGGGAAGGGTGAAGGCTGTTGAGAGCACCAAGAAAGACTTCGCTGTCTTCTATGGAATCAAAGTATGTGAAAGAGTCATCAACGAAACGGAAATAAAGACTCGGCCATAGAGACGCATCAATCTTGCACTCACAGTAACCGACAAAGACATTATCTAACACGGGACCCAATGGACAGCCCATGGCTACTCCATCTATCTGCTTATACATCACGTCATTGAGTGTGAGTGTGAGAGCGAGAATGATTGTGTGATTAAGAGTGGGTGCGAGCGTGTGTTTTCTAGTAGGAAGTCATCAGTGTAGAAGCATCTTGTATCTCGTCCTGATTGCTGCAAGGTTTATTCTGATTCTTCTTTTTCTGTTTTGTGCCGTGCTCGTCATGGTTATAAGTTGCAGTTGAGTGTGTTAGAAGCTGTTTGTCAACGTATTCATAAGCCTAATCTGTGTGTCCAGAAGGACAGCATTATTCGTTTGATATTGTTTTAGTAGCAGCTTGTTCTGTCTGTTTGGCCCTGGTTGGCCATAGTGTCATATCTTGTGTCACAGTATACTAGTAGTCCTTAGAAGTTCGTTAAGAGAGCATGTCTGAGAAAACCAGAACATATGTGCAAGTCGATCTCTCAGATTTCGCTCAAATTTTGCAGGTAGGTTTGCTTTGGGGTGTAGATCGACATTCCAAAGCCCGCGCAAAATCTTTTGAAGGGAACCATGAAATTGGCATACCCCTCAATATTGGCCCAATATTGGCACGATTTATGGGTCTACAAACGAGCCACGGCACAGTGTACAAGAACAAGCTACGAACAAAACTCCATCAAGCCAACATTACCTCACCTTAGAAGAGTTCTTGGGGCAGCACTACTTAGCCACGCCAGCATCCCAGAAGACGAGGGCAATCATCCCTTGACGCCACAAATGATCGTCTTGAAAATAACCAAATTACAAGCGCTGATAAAACAGCGAGCTACGTCCTCAATTAGCAAACACTATACACCGGCAGATAGTAGAACACCTCTTCTAGCACTGAGGACATGTCCCCCATCATCCTTTTGGGGTTTTCTTGAAATAAACAATTTTGAATTTTTCCACTCGACCATTCTGAAATACGTCCAAACTCATACCTGCGCAAGAAAGCTCGCCCCTCCGCGACGTCTAGTCAGCAATTTCTACTCCAACACCACTCCCAACGCTGCAGAACAAAGTGTATTGTTGACTTTGACAAGGAAAAGCAGCGGTGATCACTTGTCACTCCAAACGACAAGCTTCTCCTTGCGCCACCATCATTTTTCGTTGCAACAGTTGATGCAAAAGTGACTGAATTTTGCGTGTAGTTTTTGGATTTTACTGCAAGAGGAATGATGAAATCACGTGCCTCGTGACACAAGAATGCCAGGTCTCGTAGATCACGGTTCAGCAGTTCAGTCCGTGCGCCAAATTCAAAAAAGTCGTCTAGAAGTTGCACTTTTATTTGCAACCGCGGGAAATTTGAGAGGTCTGGAGAAGAAAATTCTCAATGGGACTCAAAATTGACAAACAAGACGACGACCAGCGCTCGAGCATAGTACCTTTTCGCCATTCCTTCGTGCATGATACCCATTCTAATTGATAAACACTACCCTCATGTTTCGTTTCATGCGCAACGGACGAAGCGAAGTGTCTTTTTTCGTCCACGAAAGAAAGGTAAGGAAATTGTCGTCTTCGCGACACCCTTCGGATTATTTAGTGGGGCATTGTGGGCCAAGGGTATTTTTTCTTTTTCTTTACAACTGTCCCCTGGTACTGAGACGGCGCTGATATCCTAGAAGTTCTGTTGGTGCAAAATGCCAGGTTACTGACTTATGGCGAGGTTTGTCCACCCAAAAATATGGGAGATTTCTTCGATAACATACACACATAATACAGTGAATGGTATTGCAGTGGGCATCCAAAACGGTTGAACCAAACAAATATGGTATGATACCTAGAGGCTAGGCACACAAAAAACACTCAGGAATTGGACGCAAGTCCCGGGGCCTTGGTACGTCATTACACCCGGACATTGAATATTTGCCGGCGCACGGCTTTTGCTTCACCACTTCATACAAGTTTACGCACTCACTCAATTCGAAAGACTGGAACGAGACCAAACCGAATGTGACAACTAAGAGCGTGTGGTGCATTCGTTGGAACAACGTTCGGGCATTGCGAGAAGGATATCAGCAGGGTCCAACAATGGCAGCAACAGCACCAGGTGATGATGGAGTACCAAGGAGCTTGTATCATGCACATTACAGTGAGCAACAAGAGAAACCGTACTGTGGTACGTGAGATCAGAGCCTGGGCAGGATGATCGACACTGTACACTGTGCTACAGCGCCTCAATTGTGCGAGAGAAAACAAACAGACCAGCAAGCACAGATCATGAACTGGTATACAACATTGACAAAGCACAAACCGCACAGCAAAGTTACACGGCATAGCCGAGGGTTTTGTTGCCAATGAATTGCTTGAGAAGGGAGCAGTATTCCTTGTAACATTGCATGGAGTATACGAGAACGCAGAGTCAGAACCAGGCGTAACAAGGCAAGACGGCTACTGTACAGGGGACAGGCTTGACGATCACTTGCATACTCGCAATTTTGGTACCAGGGAATTAGGCATCACGTCATACCGAAGTGGCTTCGACACGCTACATTGCATTCATAGCTGTACGGTGAACCTGTTACATGAGCTTCTGTGAAACAGACAGCATGCCAATGACCTGCAAGCACCAACAAACGCAGCCTGTAAAACAAACGCTACATAACTGCCCAACATAAACTTGTACATGCTGATGAGAAGCAAGAATGTGCTTGATGTTGGAAGTTATGCTCGCATATTCAAAAACATGCATGGAAAAACATCAATGACATTGTTCACGAATACAACAGATACGTCATACAGGGAGAGTAAGTAATCCTTCCTCCGTTTTGTATACGCGCACGCGCGCGCGCGTGGTAGATAGATCCGTTCGGCATGACTTTCGATCGAGGTTGCGTTTACCGTAGGGATAGGTGAACTCGAAGCCAACACCTCTCACTTTCGCTCTACTGCCCCTTTGGGGCCGATGCGATCCTTGTGCCAAGTTGTGGTAGTGGCTCAACAGAACAGGACAGGTGTGTGTGTGTGTGTGTGTGTGTGCGCGTGTACGCATGTGTTTGTGTGTGTGTGTGTGTGTGTGTGTGTGTGTGCGCGCGTGTGTGTATGTGTAAGTGTGGTTTCTGAACTTTTCTCACAATCGTATAAGTTTCATTTTTTCGTGAAAACCCAGCTACACTGTGACCGGTATAATCGCATGTCGTTTATCTGGCGGTCAGTCACATGGCATGTCGGGTATCCAACAGCATCGCACTGACAGCTTATAGACCTTATATTTAGTATTAATTTTATAGTCCTACTTCAAGTAAATGTAGACAGTCAGCATCATGAAAGTTGCCATTACGTAGAGTTAAATACAAGCCAGTCTCTAGAGATGAGTACGACTGTCTCAGGGTAATACTAGTGATAAATACAGGTACTTCGAAGTACTGTCTTTTTGATCTGTTAACACAAGATGGCTTTGTAGCTTCAGTCGTCCAGAATATTCATTTTATTCCGCGGGTGCCGCATAATTGACACACAACTGTACTTGTGCAAGTCTCCAAACGCTACGTAATTGGCTGACATTTAATTGTCCATGGTTATGAGAAGCATGGCTCCTAATTTTTAAATCATGAAAGGATTATATGCGCAGGTACATCCACACAATGTGCACTATCCTGAAGTCGTGCGCAAATATTCAAAATCATTCACCGAACACAGAGAGGCGCACATACCGTAAAGTACCGCGAGAGCGCCCCACCTTGATTTTGCCACGACAGATTTCACAGCCAGGGAAAGGAAAATCGTATGGCAGAGTGCAACGAAGTTCGTACGGTGTGAGCAGCTTAGTGTACTAAGGTCACACTAAGCAGGTTTTTGTGTGGAGCTCGTGTCCACTCGAAGGTACGGATTGTCTGCAGAACGTGCAATAATATGTGTACAAAGTTCGTGTCGTATAACCTACAGACAGGAGACCACCTCCACAATACGACCACGAAAGGACGAGATGGTGGGGCGCTCTGGCGGTACGTTACGGTACATGTAAATACGAAGGAACCACATGCGCAGCAAGGAGATTAGTCATTACTTTACTTATGAGTTGATGGATAGAAGTTTCCTTTCAGCTGACCATTACCACTCATGAAAGAAATAGTGAGTGCTGTTGTTCTGATTCACAGGTATATATTCGGCCCTTAGCGCAATGTGTTTTCGAAGCTAGGCACACGATTTGCATGAGGAAATCATGCAAAGATGTGGCATAAGGCCCTACAAACATGACCTAGGTAAAGGGATGCCATTATTTGCATTTGCAGTACTTTGGCATTGGATAATTTGTGGATGATTGTGTTGATCAATTTCACATAATTTCACGACAGGTCATAGTTTATTTAGTGGGGTGTTGTGGGCCAAGGATCTACGACCATCTCTTTTGCATTTCGAACAAGTAGACACTTTCAACAATTCATACAGAAAATGCCTTCAGTGCAAAACATACCGTTCGGACACACCAGGCAGTCCTTTCCAGCCTTGATTTTCAAGTGCAGACGTATCCACGATGACCTTCGAGTGAACTGCGGCTTGGAACACTTTGAATACGAACCACACACTCAAACTAACTAGACCACCGCATAGCTAGTGTATTCACGGAGCCAAAGAAGTCTCCTTCTGCCCCCACAGGGTCTTGGTTAGTTGTCTAGAAGGGACGAGAGCCATACCTAAATTCAATAAATTCTCCAATTCCAAAAGCCTCAAATGAAGGCGTCTTGGTGACTTCGTTTCCCGCGGTTGCAAATAAAATCAGCCCTTGAGTACCCCTTGGCGCACGGACTGAGTTGTTCCGAGTCCCCTTGATCAAGCGCTCCTGCACTTACATGGATCACCCGTTGATCTGGATCGGATCAAGTGCATCTTGACGTCCAGCTCAAGTCAAGAGCACGCATGTCGTGTTGCAGGCCTTCCAGCTGGGACTTTCCCTCAACATGCAGCACAGAGACTATGACGAGTAGGGTCAAATCACGTTGTTCATGACGTAAGAAATCTGCCATGTGGGCGCGCCACATACTTCATGCAACCAGTGTTGGCCGCGCGCTGGTCAACTCCAAGCGACCTTGATGGCATGGACCACGCTCATTCCTTGCTGTTGCAGATTTACGTGGATCATCAGCATGTACACCAGCCGTAGTTCCTGTTGAACCATGTTCGGGATGAGCGAGGTTAGTGTGAACAAATGCATCCCTGTTCTTACTGCAAGAGGAAATATCTCAAAGAATTCTTGCCAATGCAATACTGCTAACATTATAACGATAGTTTCTGCATGTTCTGAGCAGAGCATGCAAGAAATATAATGCATCTTACCTCCTCCCTCATGCAGTCATGGTCCGTTTCGAATAGCGCCTCATCAGCTCAGGAACAATCGTGATCGTGTGCATTGTGTCGAGCACCAGAAAGCATTATTCTACGTCACGATCCACGTGATTTCTTCATTCCTCTTGCAGTAAAATCCAAAAACTACACGCAAAAATTCAGTCACTTTTGCATCAACTGTTGCAACGAAAAATGTTGGTGGCGCAAGGAGAAGCTTGTCGTTTGGAGTGACAAGTGATCACCGCTGCTTTTCCTTGTCAGAGTCAACAATACACTTTGTTCTGCAGCGTTGGGAGTGGTGTTGGAGTAGAAATTGCTGACTAGACGTCGCGGAGGGGCGAGCTTTCCTGCGCAGGTATGAGTTTGGACGTATTTCAGAATGGTCGAGTGGAAAAATTCAAAATTGTTTATTTCAAGAAAACCCCAAAAGGATGATGGGGGACATGTCCTCAGTGCTAGAAGAGGTGTTCTACTATCTGCCGGTGTATAGTGTTTGCTAATTGAGGACGTAGCTCGCTGTTTTATCAGCGCTTGTAATTTGGCTATTTTCAAGGCGATCATTTGTGGCGTCAAGGGATGATTGCCCTCGTCTTCTGGGATGCTGGCGTGGCTAAGTAGTGCTGCCCCAAGAACTCTTCTAAGGTGAAGTAATGATGGCTTGATGGAGTTTTGTTCATAGCTTGTTCTTGCACGCTGTGCCGTGGCTCGTTTGTTGACCCATAAATCGTGCCAATATTGGGCCAATATTGAAGGGTATACCAATTTCATGGTTCCCTTCAAAAGATTTTGTGCGGGCTTTGGAATGTCGATCTACACCCCAAAGCAAACCTACCTGCAAAATTTGAGCGAAATCTGAGAGATCGACTTGCACATATGTTCTGGTTTTCTCAGACATGCTCTCTTAAGTGCTTTCGCAGTTTTTCCTGTTATTACCTTAGTGCTAGGATTATCATTTTCATAATTGTTGTTTCTTCTCACTCCATTTCTCTTTATTAGTATCTTTCTGGATTGTTTTTCATTAGTACAACGTAGCTTCCTGAGGAGCGTTGTGCGAAAACTAGTTCGAAGTACGATTTTTTGTTCATCATTTCTTCCATATCGCATTTTTTCTTTCTTCCATGTTCTTCACTGACTTCGTATCCACTCGTTTTTTGAATACAATAAAAGCCTTTGTGAAATGTCGGTTCAGCTCGTTCTGCTGATCGCAATTCTAAAATAATAATAAGAAGAAGAAGAAGTAAAATGGCAATAAATAAGATAAATTGTGCACTCATAACAACAGCAAAATGAAGAAAGTCAAGTTCCATAACGTTTTCTTGTGACTGCCATCAGTGGAACGCCGTCACATAAAAAATGTAATAACTAAAACACACACTTATATACATGTAGCTAATATGGTTTCAGGTAGAAATACAGCAGCTAACAAGTAAAAAAAGCGAAGTTTGCACCTTTGCAATGTGTGAATATAGTGTATGTGAGAAAGGCAGTGGCAGATGAATGTGTCACTGTGTGAATGAATGTAATGGTGCGTGTGTATTACTTGAAGAGTGTGAGTGATACAACGAGGCCCGAGGGTTCCTATCGCAACATGACTTTCTTCGGTTTTCCATACTTATATCAGAGAATGCTGATAGGCTGCACACCCGGCTAGTTACCAAGTATGATCAGAACATCAAGTGGCTTCGAAAGAAGCGCTTTGGTGCCATAACAATTGATACCAACACGATAATTAACCTGGCGAACATTCCACTTACCACTGTCCAACAAGAGCTACTATCTAGAGGCATAGAGTTCGGCATACCACCAACATCGAACATGAAGGAGCAAGTACTTTGCGATGTTGAATTATTTTATCGCAAACTGCGTGATTTTGCACCAGTTTCTGAATCAAAAAATGGTGTGCGCAGCCACACTCCATGCTGCGGCGGAAGAACATGCCGAGCAGGCCGCAGAACGACGGACATTTTCTCTCTCCCGCGAATACATGAAAGCTCGTGCAGAGCTAAAAAAGAACAATAGTATCATCATCCCCCGACCGGATAAAGGTCGTGCAACCGTTATTATGACACGAGTTGGCTACAATACTAAAATGGCTACAATACTAGAGGACGGGTCGAAATTTGAGAAACTCGGTCCGGTCTCAACACATGATAGAACATTGGTTAGGGAGAAAGAATTAGTGACATATCTTTAAAAGAACCTCCGACATGCGAAAGACATATCAGAATCGGAGTTTTTTCAAATGAAGCCAATCGGTTCGGTGCGCCCTAGGATGTACGGCTTGCCGAAGATACACAAACCATCCTGCCCGCTCCGACCCATACTCTCCATGATAGGCTCGCCCCAGTACGCCATATCAAAGTGGCTGTGCGGCATGATACAGCCGGTAGTAGACTACTATTGTAAGCATAATGTAATGGACACTTTCCAGCTTGTGGAAATCCTTCGTGAAAATCCGATTCCACCCACAGCCAATATGTGTTCTTTCGACGTTGTAAGCCTGTTTACAAACGTTCCACTAGACGAGCCGATCGATATATGTGCGCAGACACTCTACCATAATGATGATGACGTCGATGTCCCTTGGTTACCTGAGTCAGCGTTTCGACGTTTGATGTTGATGGTTACGAGTGGTGTCGAGTTTTCGTTCGGTGACGTGATGTACAAGCCAACGGACGGGGTGGCAATGGGGTCGCCGCTGGGTCCGGCACTAGCCAACGTCTTCGTTGGATATTGCGAGTCGAGAATGGATAAAGTAAAGTGGCCTCAGTTGTACGTTCGATTTGTGGACGACTCATTTACTTAGTTCGAATCAAGACGTGACAGTGAAGCCTTTCTAACTGAATTGAATGATGTCCATCCTGCGCTGCGCTTCACTTGTGAACACGAAGAATCCAAAAAATTGTCGTTTTTGGATGTCTTAGTCGAAAGGACGTGTGATGGTGTTATCACATCGGTTTATCGTAAGCCTACGTTTACAGGACAATATATAATGTATGACTCATATTGATCGGCCCAGTACAAGATCAATTTAGTCCGGAACTTGGTGGATAGGGCAAGACGCATTTGCTCTGACAGTAAATTACAACCTGAACTCGATTTCCTGCGCTCAGTTTTCCTGAAAAATGGATATCCATCATCACTCTCAGCAAAACTGCTCACGAGCAAAGAGCCGCGGAAGGAACAAAAAATCGGGCCAACACCGTGTCGGGTGTTCTTATGCCTGCCTTGGAAAGGCTCTGAATCAACAAAAGTCAGTCGTGCAGTGAAATCGATCTTGCAAAAGACATACTAGGCAGTGAATGTAGTTACTGTCTTTACAACGGTGCGTTCGTTCACAGTGTTGAAGGACGTCCTGCCAACCCACCATTTGAGCCACCTCATTTATCAATTTGAATGCAGACAATGTGGTAGCCGGTATGTTGGCAGGACGCTTCAACACTTGTCCGAACGCATCAAGCAGCACGTCCCATTATCATTGTTGTCCCAGGCTGCCAGATTAAGCAGGCCGAAGCGTGGGAGGCCACGGAAACATCCGCTGCCTATTTCTACACCTAGCACGGCTCACAATTCGGAAACAGAAACACCGACTACTTCCATGGAGAACGAGCAGACTAATCTGGTTCCCCCCTCGGAAACCGGACCACGGCAAGGGAGGCCGCCGGACGGTCGCTCCTCGACAAACCATGTTGCTACAACGGTAAGAGCGGAAGGGGAACAACTTGAAAACAGAGCAGAACCGAGGAGAAGCAAGAGACTAGCAGAGGCACGACTGAGGCAAGTGGAGAACACAAGGCAAGGAGACGCAGGAGGAAGCACAGGCACGGCACATAACGAATCAAGGAGAGGGAAGCGGTGTCGCGAGGAGATGGAGACTGATGACGACGGATACGAGTACGACGGGATGGACGGCGGCATTAGAATGGAGGTGGAGGATGAGAGTAGTGATGAGGAGGAGTTTGATGTTGACAAGAGGAAGTCCGCAGTGTACAAGCATTTGGTGTCCAGTCCAGAATGTCGTAAGGTGTTTGACGACTCCTGGTTTAGTATTATTCGTTGCGCACGTTTCTTCAAGCAATTGCAGGTGTTGGAAGCTGTGTATATTCGTACTCCTGACCCTGTGCTATGTAAACAGAAAGAAAACGTTGTATCACTCACACTCTTCAAGTAATACACACGCACCATTACATTCATTCACACAGTATCACATTTATCTGCCACTGCCTTTCTCACATACACTATATTCAC
>NC_088652.1:8074358-8080724 GCF_964019385.1 Sycon ciliatum | reverse complement strand
AGAACATGAAGAGTAGGTGCACGAATCGAGAAACTAACGCGTGTAACATTCACATACATGTACATCACAAACCTTAGCAAACTGACCCGACAGCAGATTTATCGAATCCTGAACTGACATACAGACAGGCGTTCTTGTGAGCATGGAGTATCGTTAAACATGCCAGTAGCACCATTCATCTCCACACAGTCTTCACCGCCCGGACCCACGTTGTTTGGCTCGCCCTTCAGAAAGTTGTTGATCACAGCGGGCCGCCCAGAGACATCTACGAACCTTCCCTCGGTTTTGACATCATTGTAAAACAACCAGACACCAGGAACGCCTGTGAATGGGCGGATGAGATTCTCCAGGACAATGAATTCTTGCATGTTTCTCGGACTGGCCAGGTCTCCACCATTCCGTCGGCAGTTGCGGCGCGCTTCTCCACGGGTCATGGGGCGACTCTCGTAGCGGTAGATCAAAAGTCCAGTTGATGGGTTTCTGCAACACTGAACCGTCATTGAAGCTGTTCTTGCCTCACGCTTGCCCACAGCACTGGAGGTGCTATTGACCTTCTTTGCAGTTGTGTAATCACCTGCTGCACGTCGCTCCTCCGCCAGTTGGCGTGCCTGATCAATCTCTTCTTCGTCCATAGAAGCCAAGTACTCTTCAGCATAGCGCTTACTCTTATCCGCGGTAATGTCGTCAGCTCATCATGGTCCTTTTATACTCGCTTTCGTGAGATCTTTGAGGCGGGCAGGTGCTGACTAGTTACTATACTATAGCTCTTTGTTCCTGTTATATCGCTAAAATGGACAGTTGACGCTGGGGGAGCCGGTGGTTAGAGTAGGGACAAGCCATACGAAAACACGTACATAATGCACACAGTCTTTAGCATGAACTTGTTGAGGGCATGGGAAAAGGAAAAGTCTGTGGAATACAAAATGACTTTCACCACTTTAGTATCTGTCGATTATACTTCACTGCTGATGCAGTGAGACTTCTATCAGAGTCGGGGCGCCGCTGCGGTGAAGACACAATGGCAACTGTTTTTCATTTAAAATACCCAGGAAAGGACCAAGCATTCTTGGATTGCAATCACTGCTGGTTTCTAGTTACCGAATGTCTCGCCTAGTCAAGAGCTCATGACGTAGGGATATTTCACCAAGAGGGGTCCTTTCCTCACCCTGTCTCAGTTGTTGCCACATTGCAAAGCTGGGTTGGTGGAAGGTATTGGAGCCAAGATACTTTCGTATGGCCACACAGTGTTCGTAATATCGACGTCTGATTTTGTTTATCCTGCCGCCAATGAGGTTATCCCAATCAGGCAATCACTCAATACTATATACGTAGGTGTAAAGCATCACCTATTACCTGTTTGAGGCAAAGTTGGGGAATGCCTTAATAGTTTTCAAAGCTGGTCACGCCCTTCTCCTCCATGCACACACACACACGCACATGCACACGCAAGCGCCCATGCACTCTCTCTCTCTCTCTCACACACACACAAACATACATACATTCATACACACACACACATATACACGCACACGTTGCCCGTGGAGGACCTGGGATTTACGACATGCCGGCCCCCCGGACAAAGTCAATGGGCATGGATATCTTGACTCCGCTCATCCCCAATAGCATCATGAATAGTTTTGAAACTCGGATGCTGAGCAAATAATGTTCGCGTTTTAAAAGAAGAGACTTGCCTCTTTGTCGCACTATCTCTCTGTAAAATTATCTCGTTACCTGGGCGGACTGTTCTGTCATAACTGCTAGCATATGGTTTTTTTACCTTTACTAAAATGTGAATAGTTTTGAATGACCCCTATGCCTATGGTGTAGTGATCTGCTAGCTGAGCAGTGCTCGTTACACTTCGATCCTTGATATGAGTGACGTCTTTCACTAAGAGGTCTGCCATCAAATAACGTTAACATGACAAAATAAATGGAAAATCTCACATTCTGGTAAACGCTCTAACACGCGTGCGCTTCCATTATTGTTTATCTCCGGGTTCCCCAGGTTAGCATGCATAGTACAGTGTGCCTCTCAATGGTGCAGTGCGTGTCGTGGCCCTGATCTCAACTAGCGTGCTTGTGTAGCCTTCACCACTCAGCACAAGAGTGTTAGTACTACCAGTCTCTTGTACGGGCAAAACCAAATTTGATGTTGACTGCCACAGGTCGAGTGTGTTACCCAGCAGTACGCATTGTTCACATTATGCATAGTGCGAACACGGTGTTTGTACAAGCCACTTGGAACCAGTGAGTGTTCATACAGAAAATCCAGTTGCATGCCAGGCATGTAAGGTGTGGTCCGCGTATCCAGAAAATTTGGGGATCGGAGGAAATTTGATTTAGGCACCAACCTAAGTGGCGTAATTACATGCAGGTAGATGTTACTTGAAAGTAATATTCTAAAGGTCAAGGTATCGATTGCCGCACGGGATGGAGTCCGCCCTGCACACCCAGAAAAACATACATGTACAAGCAAGTAAATGGACAGGTATACGCACATGTACATGTAAATGTAACGCACCAGCAGGCACCCCGCTAACGCAAACGCGCATGTGCACAAGAAGATAAGCCGAAGCTGGAATCCGAGCCGCTTGTCAATCCAATAATTATTGTGTAGGCTTTCTGGGAGACTGTAACTGCAATTTAAGATGAGTAGTTTCCCAGTTGGTAATGCGAACATGGCAGCATGCGGTTGAAGACCATTTGCAACCAGCTCTAATTGAACCATACTGCGCCCACTGCACAGCATTCTTTCGGATCTGTGGAGAGTTGGCCGTTCCCAGGGCATTCTAAGACCTGTCACCATAGCATTAAGGATATACTGGCGTCGCCTTTTCGTACTAATGGAGACGTAGGGTGTCTAAGCCAAAAATACTAAGAGGATCCTGAAGCAGTCAGCACCTCCTCGTTAAAGAGAGTAGCAAGCATACAGTATAAAATGGGCAGCTGAAACAACAGAAACCAAACCAACAGTTGATCCACATCGGTCATATAATTAGTCGATATTGACAAAATTAACCTTCAGAAAAATTAATATTCTCTACTTTCCAGGGAAGTGAATATGATGCGTCTTACCATTCTTCTGGCGTTTGGTCTGTGCCTGCTCTCAATGACATTGGCTGGCACAATTTCCTCAGAGGATAGCGGAAGCTATGCTGAGGTTCTCTTTGACTCCCTGGACGAAGAGGAGATTGACAAGGCACATAAACTGGCTGAGGAGACTGCATCGTATGCGAGCAAGAGCCATGCTGAGGAGTACTTGGACAACCTGGATGAAGAAGAGATTGATCAGGCACGTCAAGTGGGTGCGGAAGCGCATTCAGCAGGTGCAAAGAAGGCCAACAGCACCTCTAGTGCTATGGGCAAGCGGGAGGCAAGAACAGCTTCAATGACTGCCCAGTGTTGCAGAAACTCCAGAACTGGACTTTTGATCTACCGCTACGAGAATCGCCCCATGACCCGTGGAGAAGCGCGCCGAAACTGCCGACGGAATGGTGGAGATTTGGCCAGTCCAAGCAACATGCAAGAATTCATTGTCCTGTAAAATCTCATCCGCCCATTCACAGGCGTTCCTGGTGTCTGGTTGTTTTACAATGATGTCAAAACCGAGG
This sequence comes from Sycon ciliatum, assembly GCF_964019385.1. NCBI lineage: Eukaryota > Metazoa > Porifera > Calcarea > Leucosolenida > Sycettidae > Sycon > Sycon ciliatum. The sequence goes on along the minus strand of NC_088652.1, from coordinate 8,077,113 downwards.
GAAGGTTCGTAGATGTCTCTGGGCGGCCCGCTGTGATCAACAACTTTCTGAAGGGCGAGCCAAACAACGTTGGTCCGGGCGGTGAAGACTGTGTGGAGATGGATGGTGGTACTGGCATGTTTAACGATACTCCATGCTCACAAGAACGCCTGTCTGTCTGTCAGTTCAGGATTCGATAATTCTGCTGTCAGTTTGCCAAGGTTTGTGATGCACGCAATTGTTGGCCACGTGAGTTTCTCGATCCTCTACTTCCCCCCCCCCCCCCTCTCTCATTCTCTCTTGTTTTTCTTTCTCTCAGTTCTATTTCTTATATTGCTATCTGCAACTTTGTTTCACAGCTTATGTGAATCAAGCATTGTTGACTGCTAGGGTGGTTATGGCTGCTAGCGGTGCATTGCATGTACTTCAATCCAACAGCCATTGGTGAACAATCATGTCATTATCGGTCTTTCAGTGCTAGCCTTTACCCCATTCCAGTTCCTCCTGAATTAGAATCAAGGTATTGAAATTTCTGAGGTTGCATTTCATTGCATTAAAATGTGGTTCGCATCACGATTGCTTCATGCCCTCCCCCCCCCCATCCATGTTTGTATTGCCATCCCATGGTTTCTTCGCGGTGTCGTTTGCATTCACCCACGATGTTATCATTCCAATGCCTGCAATCCAATCTGGTCTCTGTTTTTGTGACTTGCGTGCTCCCAGTCAGTTTTTGGTGTGCGTGTGATGTAGACAGTGTTCGTCTTTACTCTGCATTAAAACATAATCGGCTTGGGTGAGACTCGGCTAGAGGCTGAGTGTCCCGCATCCGCATGAATGTCACCACCCATCCTTCAAGGATTTAAGGCTGCGTTTACACGACAACGCACGGCCAGTTTTCCGTTTTCAGTCCCGCATTTCTTCTTTCGTTTTCGTACGTTTACACGATCAAAGCCGATCCGAAGTGGTCTCCGTTTGTATCGTTTTCAAGCGTCTACACGAGAGCAAAGAATCCGCCAAAGTTTGTCATGTGCCAAGTGTTGCCGTGGAAGCACCAATCACACTCAAGTAATGTTTGAAAACAGGCACACGACAACACACGTCACATGACGAAAATTGTAAAAACATTTTTTTGGATTGTCGAATCCGTGTAAACGGCCGAAAACGAAACAAACGTGACGGAAAACAAGGCCAGCACACCGTTTCGACTGTTTACACACCCAAATTTATCCGGCACAACATTTCCGTTTTCAAATTCTTCCACTTTGGCCAGCGTTTTGGTTTTCTTCCGTTTTGGTGTACAACTTTTACGTTTTGCTCCGCGTACCGTGTAAATGAACCATGGATCCGAAAGGATTTCGTTGCGTTTTCGCCCCCAGCGTTGTCGTGTAAACGCAGCCTAAGTAACCTTATATTAAACTCTCTTATTATTGACCCCCACAGAAACTTGTGATCTCTAAGCGGTCAAATATCAGCATAATATTGACCACTTATATTGACCACTTGTTATTGACCACTTAGCCCTCGGCGAGGACTTTAAACTTTTTCCTCAACTTAGAAAAAAAACAGAACTGATTGAAGAAAAATCTGAAGCAAAAAGGTTGGGATTTGAACCCAAACTGTCAGATTCTCAGTCAAAGAACTTACTTGGGGAACATACTACAAATGACAACTGAAAAGTTCTGTTTACAGAGAAGTAATGTCCAATGTAAACGGCATATGAACATACTATGTACTATTACAATAGTATTCATTTCTTCCTATAAACAAAGCTAAAAACTGCGTAGGTATGCTATGTCATGATAAAAATTCTATTATTGCCCTCATAATCGTGCAATAACAGATACTTAAAAGGTAGTTTCCCATCGGAATACAGTAGGAGCAGGTAAGGATTTCCGTGATCCACATTATTGATGTTTGCTGAGTTTTGATGAAGACGGAATGCCATTTTAAAACTCGCGTCTCCCAGAACGTTCCCGCGTTTAAATTCACCACCATCATCTTTGCGCTCTGTGGCCAACCACATACATGTACATGTACATGTACATTGTAATTGTGCATACACTCATTTGCCCAACTTTCAAAGGCTTACCCTCTGAATATGTAACAAAATGTGTTCCAGAACTCTGTTTAATTACATGCACACGTATTTCATTACAATGTAGGTTGACCCAATGCTGTAGACAGCAAGCTGGTTCGGCCTTATAAAAGCAGGGCCTCCGGAAGCAGTTTTCAATTGGTCCGGTCGTACCATTGTCTTTTATACTTTGTGTATACTGTATAATATGTCGGGAGCGTATGCCCTCCTCAGCTTTACACATGCATAGGTTGCCACAAAGTTGGTCCGGTATTACCCTGACCAACCGGACCGGTGCTGGCGGGCCTGAAAAGTACCCAATTATTAGGTTGATAAAACACGTGTCCGTCTAGACGCGGCGAGCATCACACGATTTATCCAAAATGTACAGGGTGTACTGGGTGTTAGCGGCCGTCATGAATTCACTTCGGGAATGGGCACGATATTTATACTTTTAATACTTTTCTTTACTGTGCTGCTCACAATCCGCTCACGTGCTGCTCACAATCCGCTCACGTGCTGTTCACAATCCGCTCACGTGCTGCTCACAATCCGCTCACGTGAATCCCCATGACCAGTTCACATCCCAATGTTTGCAAGTCTAGTGCTGCACAGCACCCAGAGTGGCATTCACTCCACTGACCGGATTTCTGTACATCTAGAATGTAGCTACAAACTGTCCTGTGACGTCTTGAAAATCCA